>NW_007728521.1:169230-206589 GCF_000696425.1 Galeopterus variegatus | reverse complement strand
GGGGGCCCCCCGCCGCCCTCCCCAGGCGGCGCTCTATCCAGTGTGCCCCCGGGCCAGCCCCCCCCCCCCTTTTTTTTAAGCTCTAAGAGACAGGTAGTTTGTTTATTTTGGGTTGTGTATTCAAAGGAAGGTGATAATGTTATAGTTTCTAGTTTGATTTTGAAGATGAGTATCATTTTAAAAATACTGTTGTTTTCAAAGACTATGAATTTTGTGATTTTTCTCTGAATAAATTTTTAATTTTTTTATTGTGGATTTCAAAAACACTGAGCTAATATTCTTATTTCTAAGAGACTTAAAAGTTGTACTTTTGATAAAAAGTGTTTTTCAGTGATATTTACATCAAAATTTAAGTAAAGATTGTGCATTATGTGCAAGCACTTAGCAAGGGAAAAGTACTTCATAAAATTATATTAACCTAAAACATTTTAGATAATTTCCTGTAGTGTTTTATTATTACAATATATAAATACATACAAATTATTTTTAAGTGATTTACTGATTTTTATCTCCTTCATTTTATTAAATTAAACGTTTTATTTTAAGATAATTTATATTTACATGTAGTTGTAAGAACTGATTTAAAGAGATCTGGTGTGACAAACTTTACTCAGTTTCCCCCAATGGTAGTATCTTGCACAACTATATAGTACAATATTACAACCAAGATATTGACACTGATACAATCAAGATTCATAACATTTCCTTCACAAGTATCCTTCATGTTGCTATTTTATAGCTAAAGCCACTTCCTTCCAGGTGCTTAATCTTGCCCCTCTCCCCTCATTTTTAACTCCTGGCAACCACTAATCTTTCTCCATTTCTGTACTTCTGTCATTTCAAAAATGTTATATAAATGGACTTATACAACATATAATCTTCATTGTAGATTATCCATTTTGTCATGATATAATTGCCCTCCCTATTGTAGTAATTTTCTTTTCTGTGAAGTGTACTTTGTCTGATGTTAGTATAGGCCATTCCTTCCTTCCCTTGATTAATATTTGAATGTTACATATTTTTTCCATCTTTTTACTTTGAACCTGCCTGTGTCTTTACATTTGAAGTGAATTTCTTACAGGCATCTTATAGTTGGGTCATGTGTTTTGATCCACTCTGCCAATCTTTGTCTTTTAATTGGTAGATTTATTTGCATTTAATCTAATTGTTGATTTTTAAGGCTTGAGTTTGCCATCTTATTATTTTTTGTGTGTTCGTTGTCTCTGTTCTTCATTTCTCTGTTTTTCTCCTGTCTTCCTCTGGATTATTCTAACATTTTTTAGAATTTTATTTTTATTTATCTATAGTTGTAAATGTATCTCTTTGTATAGTTTTTTAAGTGGTTGCTTCAGGTATTACTTTTATTACCATCTACTGGTGTCCTCATATTACACTTCGAGTGATATAAGTTTTAACCACTTACCTCCCTTTCTTCTATTTTCCCCAGTTTATAAATACAATTTTCTTAACTGTGTCCTCTACATGCACTCACAATCATATCAGTGTTACTGTTATAACTTTTGCTTTAACCATCTAACAATTTAGAAGACTTGGAGGCAAAGGAAAATCAATTCTATATGCCCTTATTTTTTCTTACTATCTTTTTTCTTCCTGATATTTAAAGATTCAATCTTTTATCATTTCCTTTCTGTTAAGAGAACTTCCTATAGCTGCTCTTTTGTGGTAGGTCTGCTGGTGACAAATTTTCATAGTTCTTCATCTGAAAACAACTTGATTTTTTTTTCCCCTTCATTCTTGAAAGATGTATTTGCTGGATATAAGATTCTGTATTGATAGTTCTCTCTTCAGCACTTAAATATGTTGGTCTGCTACTTCCTTTTGGCCTCCATGGTTTTTGTTGAGAAATCTGCTGTTGTGAATTTTCTCCTTTGGGTATAGTGTCATTTCCCTTATGTTACTTTCAAGATTTTTTCTTTGTCTTAGTTTTCAGGAGTTCAACTATGATATGTGTTGTTACAGATTTCTGTGGGCTTTTGTTTTCGTGTTTAGGATTTGCTCAGCTTCCTCAATCTGTAGTTTTATGTCTTTTGCCTAATTTAGGAAGTTCGCAGCCATTATTTCTTTTAGAACTCTTTCAGCCCTGCCATCTTTCTCCTCTTCTTCCATGATTCAGATGATAGGGATATTAGGTCTTTTGTTATAGTTCTACAGTTCCCTGAGGCTCTTTTTTTTTTTTTTTTATTTTTTTTTTTTTTTTTATTTTTTTTTTTTTTTTTATTTTTTTTTTTTTTTTTATTTTTTTTTTTTTTTTTATTTTTTTTTTTTTTTTTAATTTTTATTTTTTTGTTTCTAGTCTGTTTTTTCTTTGTTATTCAGAGTGGGTAATTTCCGTTCTGTGTTCTAGTTTACTGATTGTTCCTTGGTCCTTTCCATTCTACTTTTGATCCCATTAATTACATTTTTAGTTTTGGTTCTTGTATTTTTCAGTTTTAACATTTCTATTTGGTCTTTTTTTATATGTTCTATTTTTTTGTTTAGACTCTAATTCTTTGCTAAGACCTTTTATTTTAAAAATTTTTTACAAGGATATTTCTAATTGTTCATTGAAGCATTTTTGTGATGGCTGCTTTATAGTCCTTATCAGATAACTTTAATATCCCTATTATCTTGGTGTTGGCGTCTACAAGTTATCATTTTCTATCCAGTTTAAAATTTTCCTGTCTCTTGGAATGATGAGTTATTTATTTATTTATTTTTAAAAATTAAAACCTGGACATTTTTTATACTATGAAACTGATCTTCTTTAAACCTTCTTGTTTAGCTGGCTTTTTTTTGACACCACTCCAGCAGAGAAAGGTGGGGGGTAGGGAGGGGTGCTCTCTCATTATTTCCACGTCATGGTAAAGTCCAGATTTCCTACTCAGCCTCAGTTGGCACCTCAGGGGGATGTGCTTGTTGTTACCACAGGTGAGTGCGGGACTTCTTGTTCCCCCCAGTCCTTCTCTGATAGATCTTTGGCTGGGAGAAATAGAAGTGCCTCATTACCGATACACATGGGTCCTCCCCTCCAATAACACCACAGTGGAGGTGGTGGTAGTTGTGGTGCAGTAAGTTCTGCCTGTCCACTGGGCAGCCCCTAATACCATCATAGTGGGGAGGGATAAGGTCACCTTGTTACTTACTCATGGGTGGGCTTGGAAGTCCAAGCTCTCTGCGTGGTCTCCACTGACACTGTAAGGATGCTTTGTTACCTTCTGATGGGGATGAAAATCTCGATTCCATCTCAGCCTTTTCTGATACTACCCCAGTGGGGTGGTTGGGGCATCTCATTATAGCCTAGTGAGGATGGAAGTCTTGGATCCCCATCTCAGCCTTTACTGGAGGGGATTGGGGCTGGGGCCATAGATTTTTCTCTGGTTTGGCTGCACTAGAGTAGTTATTTCTAAAAGTTTTCTGTCTTGCTAGGCTGCTTCTTTCTTGGTCTGTTGGCTAGAGAGAGCAGGTTTTTGGGGGATATGTTTTATCTGGGCTTGTTGCCAGCTTCTCCAGTACCCATTCATGGACATGTGGTAAAAAAGAAAACCTTTAGAACTCACCTTTGTGTCATTCTTTGGGTCCTGAGGTCCTATACAGTCTTCCCTTTTTGCCTTTCAGAGTCTTCTTAGGTTTATTTTATATATAGCGTCCTGTATGTCTAGTTGTACTTAGTGAGAGGAATAGGGAAAAGTATATCCACTCCATCTTCTCAGAAGCAGAAAGATATTCTTCAGATATATTTCAGATAACAGAAATTACCTCTAAACAGTAGCTGAATTAGATGTACATGGATATTGTGTTGGTATGCTTTTTGTTTGTTTATTTGGGGGACTAAATGCCTATGGGTATATTTTATTGGCAGAGATAATAAAAAATTCAAAACAAAAACCTAGAACCAGTTGCTGTGGATGTACATAAATCTCAAACTGAAATTTTTTCTTGATAACTCAGAGACCTCCTCAACCACTAGTTTTTACCTGTCAAGCTTTATTATGATTTCTTTTATGTTAAAATGCAAACAATGTTCTTCTTTCTTCTGACCCTTTGACTTGTTACAGAGTGACTGACAACGTATAGAAATAGTTTTTATTTTTTAAGTTTTGTTATGTTATAGGCATTGTTGGAATCTAATGATCAAGTCAAGTGTTCCCTTTGAGCAACCATGGGTATTTCTATGGGGATTTAATGTTCAAAGATTTACTATGTAATGTAATAGAAGCATTTTCTATACCATAATTATGATGTTATAAAATATGAGAAAAATCAAGGACTTTTCTTCCATTTAAATTATATAATAATTTTATTTTTACTTTCTTTTTCTTTTCTTTTCTTTTTTTTTTTTTTTTTTGTCTTTTTTTGTGTCTGGCAACGGATCGCAACCCTCAGTGTCACGCCCACACCGGACCAGGACTGGCAATGGGATCGCAACCCTCAGTGTCGCACCCGCACCTCGCTCAGCCAGTGAGCGGGAACCAGTCTGTATGTGGGATCCAAACCCTCGGCGGGAGCGCGCCGCCGCACTCCCAAGCGGTGCACTGTAGCAGTGCGCCACCGGGCCGGCCCCTTTCTTTTTCTTTTTCTTTTTTAAATTTTATTTATTTATTATTATTTTTTTCCTTTTTGTCTTTTTTCGTGTCCGGCAACGGATCGCAACCCTCAGTGTCGCGCCCGTACCGGACCGGGACCGGCAACGGGATCGCAACCCTCGGTGTTGCGCCCGCACCTCGCTCAGCCAGTGAGCGGGAACCGGTCTGTATGTGGGATCCGAACCCTTGGTGGGAGCGCCGCCACACTCCCAAGCGGCGCACTGTAGCAGTGCGCCACTGGGCCGGCCCTTCTTTTTATATTTTTTTGGCAGCTGGTGGTACAGGGATCAAACCTTGGACCTTGGTGTTATTAGCACCATGCTCTAACCAACTGAGCTAACTGGCGAGCCCTGTGTAATATTTTTAAATTGCCCCAACAGTAATACTCTACAGTAAAATGTTATTATAGACGTTTAAAAAAAAGTTTTCTATGACTATGTGATATTTGAGCTGTTTAAGTGCTGAACTAATCTTGGGATTCTGTTTCTTTCCTTGCAGGATGATGGTCTAGAAGACAATGAAAAGAATTTCTATGAATCTGATGATGAACAGAAGGAAAAGACTGACCAAAAGAAGAAGCCATATACTATGGATCCAGACCATAGACTCTTAATTAGAAACACAAAGCCTTTGCTACAGAGCAGGAATGCAGCGGTAAGTTAAAACCCTTGTAAGAAATAATTCACAGATTTTTTAAAAATAGTAATTAAAAGTATATAAGTTCAGTAAACAAGTCTGAGTGTGCTAATGGAGAATTTGTTTACACACCAAACACAAGTAAGGGATAGTTAGATATACAGTGTGGAATATAACCAATAGATTTAGAGACCTAATTTCTGGGAAGTAATGCCTAAATATATTTCAACCTTCAATGTTTCCAGGTATGCAAAATTAAGTTTTGATAAGAGCACCTGCTTGGGTAGTTGTTGGCCTAATGAACTTCATTTACTTTTTTGTGATTTTATTTATTGGATTTTTTTAAGGTATGAGCTCAAGTTATTTCTCAATTGGATATGTTGGCCCTTTTACAAGGACTACATATATTAGTTACTCCGTCATGGTTGACGGTACTTGATCTGGTGCTAGTCCATAATGTTTGTATCTACCTGATAGAATTTTCAAGAGCCTAAGCTGTAATAAAAGTAATACCTCACAGCATACTAACCTTAAATTGGTAGTGATAGTAATCTAAATAAAAATCATCTCTGTGGGCCGGCCCCGTTGCTCACTCAGGAGAGTGCAGCGCTGGTAGTGCCGAGGCTGCGGGTTCGGATCCTATATGGGGATGGCTGGTGTGCTCACTGGCTGAGCATGGTGCGGACCACACTGTGCCGAGGGTTGCGATCCCCTTACTGGTCACAAAAACAAAACAAAACGAAACAATAGTCGTCTTTGTGGGGTCTTAATTTTTTGGTTTGACTTCTTTCTATTTTAAATAACCCTTTATATTTTAGGAGTATGCATGTGCACAATAGAATAATAAAACTAAACTAAAAAAAATTTTAAAACATCACATTCTCATCTCATAGAAATCAGTTGTAATATATTAGTGCATTTTTTCCAGCTCTTTTTCGTCTGCATAAATATATATATTCACGTGTAAATATACATACGTATTTTTTTAACCAAGATAAAAATTACACCGTACATGGTATTTTTTAACCTTCTTTTTTTCTAGTCAGTCATCTCCACCTTTCTATTTTAATAAAATTTTACCATTTAATACCAGTTGATCTTATATTATCCTTTTTAGGTAGTTTATCCAAACCATTATCTAATGCATTGCATCTGGTTGTTATATCTTTTAAAGGCTCTCAAGTCTTGCAGAATGTCCTTCTAGGTTTGTTTGGTTACTTCTTTTGTAGTGTCATTTAATATATTTTTTTATACCCTGTGTTTTTTGTTAACTGGAAGTTATATCTAAGTGCTTGATGAATTCAAATTAAACATTTTCTTAATTAAGAAAGTATTCTTAATGAATTGTTCTCTTAATTAGTAAAACCTTTAAATGTGAGGAACTTCACTTGAATTAAAGTTTTCTGATTCTTGAGAATTTAGAGCTTAGAACTTTGTGTATCTTAGTAATTAGCAAACATTTTCATCTTCCACCTAGTCATTTAGTTTCTAAATCATTATTTAGTAACCGTGCTCAGTCATAACAAAAATATTATTTCCTTTTTGTCTTTTTTCGTGTCCGGCAACGGATCGCAACCCTCAGTGTCGCGCCCGTACCGGACCAGGACCGGCAATGGGATCGCAAACCTCGGTGCTGCGCCCGCACCTCGCTCAGCCAGTGAGCGGGAACCAGTCTGTATGCGGGATCCGAACCCTCGGCGGGAGCGCCACCACGCTCCCAAGCGGCGCACTGTAGCAGTGCGCCACCGGGCCGGCCCCCCAAAATATTATTTCACCGATGTTTTAAAATATGCTTATATTGTAGTGTGCCCTAGATTTTCCACATGCTGGTTAGGTAGCTGTAATTTGCCATCTAAAAATTTTACTTTGTGATTGACTTACTATTAATTTAACTTTGTCTTGGAAATTGATTTTATAAATCACATACTTACTGTTCAAAAATGTTCTCAAATGGAGAAACAAATAGAGGTAGTTTACTTTTTGTTCCATTATATTTTGGTGCTGCTAAATACAAGTAAAGACTCAGTCATTACTGTGCAGATTGGGTTGGAAATAGATACTAGAAGCAGAATGTTAGAAGGCTATTCTAACAGTCTAAATATGTTGATAATGCCATGAAGGTTAAGAATAGAAAAGTTTATGTAGGATATACTTTATTATGTACATGCATAATATAACTGTAGAAGGCCTATGAGGTTATGTATTTTCAGTCTTTTTGGATTTTGGAGTTTTGGGAGTTTCCCTCATGGCTTTTACAAATTAACCTATGCATTTTAAATTCTGGATATTGAAGAAACTTTAAACTGTTGGATTTGTAAATATTGAGGAAAAAGAAGATGAATTAGTCCTTTTGGATTTTGGATTACCCTGACTAATATATTAAAACAGATGATATACCAAGTGGAAGCTAGAATCTTAAAAACATTGACATTTAGTTGGCCTTTTGTATCCGTGGAGGGGTCTTGGAACCTTTGTACACCGAGGGACCACAGTATATATGGAAAGTACAGTTTATGTATTGTACTTATTATTTGTAATGGAAAAGGATTTAATTTATTATCTGTAAAATATGTTAAAATTGTTTCAACTTTTTTTTCTATCTTATACTAAAAGTTAGCCTATATGTTTTAATATATTTAAAAGTGACATTCACTTTGTAGATTATGTCGGTCATTGAGATTCTCTTATTTTCTCAGATTTCTAATTCAGGAGAGTTTATTCGGTAATTAAAGTGTATTTGTAGATCACAAGTGAAGAAATGAAATATTCTTATGTTCTTGCAATTCTCAATTTATGTTTGAAAGCTATAAATCAGTTTTGTAAAAGAGTACAACATATGCCAAACAGTAAATTTAGGACCCTGTAAACTGTATTTTTAAAAAATGTTTTTTAGTTTCAGAAGAAACTCTTCTTACCTCAAGCATCCTCATGTGTTGTAATCTATTTAGGCCCACATAAAATTCCTGCTGTCTGTTTGTTAGAACTATATTGACCAAGCAGAAATAAAGTAGTATTAATATATCTTCTGAGTCAAAGACAAGATTGTGTAACTTCTGTAGCTTTGTCTCTGCAATTGTTACATGTTAAACTGGAGTGAATGGGAAATCTGTACTTTTGATTTCTGAATCTAAGTGTAGAGGCAAGTAGGGGAAACACAGTACTCTTATATTCTGAGACAAAGAAATTCTAATCATCCTTAAAATGGCTTCAAACCAAAGACTATTTTTTAAGGTTCTTTGTTTTGAAAAAACAAAATGATTTCAAATGCTGCTGCTTTAGGTATGTTGTTTTAATGAAGTTCCTTTCATTAGAACTTAAATGTACTGATTTTTCTTTATTTCATCCTACTTGTCACTGTTATCCTGAAGTGTCTGGCTTCATTTAGAAAGGCATGCTTACAATTCTTAAAAAATTCCCACTCTTAGAGCAGCAGCAGCAGTACTAGGAGGAACATGGAGTTTGGAGTGTCATGTTGGACTTTGCCACGTACTGGCTGTTAAACTTTGAGCAGTTCATTTAACATCTATGCTGTACAAATTACTACAAACTGGGTGGATTAAAACAACAGAAATTTATTCTGTCACATTTCAGGAAGCCAGAAGTCCGAAATCAAGGTGTAAACAAGGTTGGTTCCTGCTAGAGGCTCTAAGGGAGAAACTGCCCCTTTCCTAGCTTCTGTTGGTTGCCAACAGTCCTTGGCATTTCTTGGCTTGCAGAGGCATCACTCCAATCTCTGCCTCCACGTTAACAATGCCTTCTCTGTGTCTCTTTGTGTCCTTTTCTGTCTCCTATAGGACACTCATTGGTTTTCGGGTCCATTCTTATCCAGAATGATCACATCTTGGTCATTATGTTAATAACTCTGCAAAGACCTTACTTCCAAATAAGATCACATTCTGAGGATAGATACGAATTTTTGGAGGGACTCTTCTTCATCTCACTACAAGGAGTTATATATTTCATTTTACTTCACAGAAATTTTGTAGGAGTTTAAAGGAAATAACGTGTAAGAATGTATTTTGAAACCGTAGAGTGCTCCAGTGTTTATAGTTCCTGTTACTTTCATACTTTATCTTTAGGTGGTTATGGCAGTTGCTCAGCTGTATTGGCACATATCACCAAAATCTGAAGCTGGCATTATTTCTAAATCACTAGTGCGTTTACTTCGTAGCAATAGGTAGGTCATGATTTTATGTATGTTTTTTCTTTTGTATTCTTTGAAAAGTAATGTTTGAACAAATATAACCTGTCTTTCAGGCATTTAATATGTAGTTCTGACTATATTTTATCAATAAAACTTCATACTAGACAGGATCATCATAAAAGCCTTTATAAAATTTATCTCAATTGTAATGATAAATATTGGAATTTTTAAAAATCTGAAGCCCAAAGAGATTGAAAATATTTTGTGGCATATAGCATATGCTATCACATATTAGGTAGCTTAATATTAGTGCTTGATATGTCTAGGTATGACAGTAATGATGTTTGGGAGATTTAGTAAATACGGAATCGCAGAACAACTATATTGAAGTACTATCAGATTGAAGTTTTCAATGTATTGTACTGTATATGGTTTTATGTAGAGCAGTTATGTAGGTTATGACAGAATTACTGCTTCCTGTAAAATTGGAATATTTAATTACTGAGTTTGCTCTATGTTAAAAAGAGAGCTATATTTTTAATAGCTACTCATTTTAAAGAATCGTACACTCTTTTAGTTTTCTGTAGATGGAGCGAGCATGCCACCTTTTTCTTTAATTTTATTTCCTTATAATTCAGCAGTTCAGGTCAACAATTCAAACCACTTTTATTGAGTTCCCATGGCCTATAATTTCAAGTTGAAGATCAGATTTTTGTTGATTGTTTTGTTTTCTGTGTTTGAGAATACCTTTGTTTCAGCTATTTAGACTACCCTGGATATTTTGTAATAATTAGTTGTTTTAAATTAAAATTTTTTTTTCATTGAGTGTTCTCTTCCACTAACTGGGTTGGGAAAAAAAGATGTCTATTTATTTTTATCCTTTTAACTAGAACTTAGTCCACAATTTTAGCCCTTGACTGGCTTTTACCATTTTTTAGTAACAAATAGATGGCATTTCCTTTGTGTTCCTGTTCCTCCCTGTATGTATACCTAACTGTTCTTTTCTCTTTTATCAGTTCAGCTTTTTTTTTTTTTTTCTATAGCTAGTTCAACGAATATCAGAAAGATCTGGAATGGGTCTTTCACGTAAGACCTTATACTAGATTCAGTTCATTTATTAGATATTTGGACATAAAAATACCATGACTGCTTTTTTTAACTTGGCCTTCATTCTGTGCAGAACTGAGTGACAAAATGGGCCTTCTAGTTAGAGTTTGTAATAAAACTATGGTCATGTTTACACCATTAACCCTAGGAATACTTTCCTTGAATGTCTTCAAAGCAGTTACAGATTGGCTTTTCATTTTAGAAGTACAGTATTATAAAATTGGTTTTAACTCTTCCTCTTAGTAAATCACATCTAATTTATTAGTGCTTTATAAAAAAATGCATTTAAAAAGAAGGCATAAATATCTAAGATTTACTAAAAACTTTTCAATATTACATTTAAGAATTCTGCTCACTGTGAAACTTATTGCTGATTCTTTTTCATTATTGTACTATTTACTTAAAGATGTTTTATTGGAAAATAAACTCTGAAAATTCTCTTTTAATTTTTAGGGA
The DNA here is from genome assembly GCF_000696425.1 of Galeopterus variegatus. Classification (NCBI taxonomy): domain Eukaryota; kingdom Metazoa; phylum Chordata; class Mammalia; order Dermoptera; family Cynocephalidae; genus Galeopterus; species Galeopterus variegatus. Next base: position 195,663 of record NW_007728521.1, on the reverse strand, counting down.
AGTGCAGTATATTGTCCTACAAAATATAGCAACTATGTCAATTCAGAGAAAGGTATGTACGTTGTAAACACAGAATTTAAGAGGCACATGAACATATTAGTATCATAAATGCAATTATATATTTATTTTTTGTTTCTAGGGCCTGTTTGAACCTTATCTGAAGAGTTTTTACGTTAGATCAACTGATCCAACTATGATCAAGACACTGAAGGTATATATGCTTTCATTTTTCAGATACTCTAACACACGTTTACTTTGCAGAGATATTGCTATAGCTTCTGGCATCTGAGAAATGGAGTCCTGCTCTTCAAGAAACAGATACATTTAAGGATTTTTCTTTATACTTTCCAATCTATGTTATTTTATATTAGTTACTTCTGATAATATAAAGTTAAGACATGCTACCTACACCTTGAATAACTTCTAGCATACTGAGGGAGACAGGGATAAAAATAGATAATTTTAGTACTGTGTTTTTTAAGTGATATAGAGATTTAAATTGAGTGCTGTGAAAAACAGAAAGGTGGGGTTAATAGTCTCTGGGAGATTTGGAAAAGGTGATGTTTGGGTGGATCTTAAAAGAATGACATTTTTGTGATTTTTTTTTGTTGTTGGTTGGTAGGTTGATTGGGAGGTTGAAGGGTTGGGAGTAGGCAAAAAGCACAGTTTATGCTAACACAAGGGATTAAGAAAGAGTGTTATTTTCAAGGAAATAACTATGGTATACAGTGCAGTGAGGAATATGAAGTTATAATGGTTAAAAACAGTGTGATATTTAGACAGAGAAGTAAGCAGGATAGAATAGAAAGCCTAGAAAACACCCACAGCATGTGAATATTTACTGTGTAATTGAAGAGACATTACAAACCAATGGGGAAAGGATGGACTGTTAGTAAATATTGGAATGACATGTTATTCAGATGGAAACCAAATTTAGTCATAAAAAAACTAAGACACATCCAAATTGAAGGATATTTTACAGAAAATTGGATTGTAGTCATCAGTAGTGTCAAGGCTATAAAAGTCAAAAGGAAGACTGATAAACTCTTTCAGACTGAAGGAGACAACTAAATACAATATGTGATATTGAACTGCACCCTTTATTCTACATTACTGAGACAATTAGTGAAACTTAAATGAGCAATGATTGAGTGGAAATAATGTATTCATGTTAATTTCCTGATTTTCTTGGTTGTATTGTGGTAGGTAGGACATGTCTTTGTTTATTGGAAATATACATGAGTAATCGGGCAGACTGGCAACTGTAGTCTCAAATGTTTCAGAGATAAATCATTTCTTTCTTTGTACTATACATGTAACTTTTCTGTATGTTTGAGATTGTTTTAGAAAGGATGTTTTCAAAAAGTTAAAATATTCTCATCAAAATAAAACAAAAAGTCAAGCCATACATAATCTGGGAGAAAATATTCTCCATACATAATATCTGAACAAATGGCTTGTACCCAGAGTATATAAAGAACAACAACTACGATCTGTGCCTCTTAATTGGAGTGTTTGGGCCATATACTTTTAATGTAATTATTGATATGAATGTATATGTATATACATCTTGTGCTTTGTTTTCTATTTCTCTCATCTGTTCTCTGTTCCTTTTTACTTTTTCATGCCTTCCTTTGGCTTAATTAAAATTTTTTTATAAGTAAAAACAAGTATTTTTAGCAAGTGTATTGGAGATGGATTTTTTTTTTGTCTTTTTTCATGTCCGGCAACGGACTGCAACCCTCAGTGTCGCGCCCGTACCGGACTGGGACCGGCAACGGGATCGCAACCCTTGGTGCTGCGCCCGCCCCTCGCTCAGCCAGTGAGTGGGAACCGGTCTGTATGTGGGATCCGAACCCTCGGCGGGAGCGCCACCACACTCCCAAGTGGTGCACTGTAGCAGTGCGCCACCGGGCCGGCCCCTGGAGATGGATTTTTAATTGCACATTTCTTATATCTAGAAACCCAGAAGAGGGAATAAAAATGTCTAAGAGTTTGGGATGATAGCATATCAGAGAACAAATCAAGAAAGTTAATTGGTGTCTGAAAAACAGAGGTATTATATGGAGGGCAAATAGTTTTTTATCTTTATTAATAAAAGGCAAAAGTCAAAGTAGCCTAAATTGTTTATGTTAATTAGATATAAATTGTAAAGTTGGGACAAATATCTGATGAAGATATAGGATTCTTCTTTACCTAATTATTTTTTTGTAGACATAAGGAGACAGACTAAGTTTACCTGAAGGGTATAATGTCTCATCACATTTTGTGAAAGTGATTAAAAAATATAAATTAACTTTTAATTTATTGCCTGGCCTCTATTAAATTTATCTTTTTATTTTTGTGTTAAAATGTTTACTTTCTCTCTTTTTTTCTACTAAAGCTTGAAATTTTGACAAACTTGGCAAATGAAGCCAATATATCAACGCTTCTTCGAGAATTTCAGGTTTGTGTACAATGCTAATTATAAAATAACTTATAAAACATATATTCAATCTTAAGTTAAATATGTATCATTTTCAATCTAGAAATATGTAATTGTGTGACTAAAACAGTGATTGGGACAAAATTGACAACTAAGAAATATATAAATTTTTTGAGAATAAACATTAAGTACAATTTATAATTTAAGGGAAATGGAATAATATTCTCTTTTATGTTTTCATAGAATTTGAGAGACTGGTTTATAACTTTGTCTTTGTTTGAAATTTTGTTTCTGTCAGGGATTTATCTCTTCATGCTGTCTTTATCAATAGTCCTTGCTATGCTCTGCACTCATGAAAATGGCTTAACTTCTTACCTAGTTGTCCCTGTTTGATTGACCTAACACTGTTTTAGACTCTGCCCCCTTAGCCTCATGTTTAGCTCAAAAAATTTGGTATGTAATTAACCCCACCATGATTTTTTGTCAATTGTTGTTTTTATTTTGATTTATTTTGATGTATTTTAAAAACATATATTCTCTTGGATAAGATGCTTCCCAGCTGCATTTCCCCAAAAATGTTATTTAAAAACTACTTCATGAACATTATGCCCTTTATGATGGAAGAATCAGCTCTGCAGCCTTAGCAGTGGAATACAGAAGTAGAAAACCTCCTGTCAGTATTGTGAGTTTTATATCCCATCAGCAGTTTTCATAACAAAAGTATACCACATGCTACACACTAATCATGCAGTTTTTCTCAACCCCCAGCTTTTATAGACTTAATATATTTTGTTGATGTAATCCTCTTATAAGTCAATATTAATTTGTTTTAGCTATATGTAGACACTACATTTCTTTTTAGCTATGTGGTTTTATACTTTTTTCGGGAGTGGAATGTTAGGGCATACCCATGATTTATATTTTCATAACTGAATCACTCTACTTTCATGCTAAGTATATTTCTAAATATACTTAGATTGTATAAGAAAAATTCCTTATACAATTAGATGTCTCAGAGACCCACGCATATTTATATGCCAGAAAATGTAGTGTCTCAAGTTTTTATCCAGTAATCTTATATCTATAGACGGTTGCTTGAATTTGATTTTTACTTCATTCTTATAATTTTGTTTATTTCTTTTTAAGTTCTGGTCTTTGTGTTTGCTCTTGTCTCTTTCCTTCTTGTCCTGTGTAATCTCTATGTGTGTCCTTTAGCTGTTTATTTTCTGCTTATGTCAAGTCTACTGGGATTGTAGGAAAGGAATCTTAGATAATCCTACAGAATTGTTTAGTGGTATAGCAGTTGCATACTGGATCTGTTTCAGAATGTTGATGATCCAGTCATTTCATTTAATATGGGGATGTTTAGTAACATCCATTTTTTAGTTAAACTTTTAAATATGTTCTTTCTTTTCATATTCATTTTTATCACTGTCTACATTTGTACCTTATTTCTGTTTACTTGTTATGTACAGTTTGCTTTTAATAATTTTTTGAGTCAAATAGAGAATTTTTTAAGACTCATAAATGTATTTTTTTAATTGAGAAAATTAGGTAATCTATTTGGGAAAAGGTTTAAATATAATCGGTCTTGCCTTCATGGAACTAAGAGAGTTTAATTTATTTAATTTATTTTTCAACCTTTAATCACCTTTTTGGTTCCCTTTTGTATTTGTGTATTTTGTATACAAATGTGTATACTTTTTAGATATGCTTAGATTTTCTTCCCCATCTGTCGTTTAGATACTATTTAAGTACATACCTTATTTTGCGTTTTACATAACCACAGTGTTAATTCCACATTGTGTAGTTCTCATTTGAGGTTGGGAATCTTTTTAAAAATTTTCAGTTGAAAATGAAATTTTACATCCCATTTATATATAATATACAAAATATAAATATGCATATTGAAAGTACATTCATTTCTATTAAACGATGAAAGTTTAGTTTTTAAATTAGGAAAGTTTTAATCAAAGTGAAATTCTCTAGGGCTGTTGTAAATTTTGTAAAGATCTTTTAAGTTCCAGTTGTTAAATCAATGATTTATATCTTTAGTTTTGAGTTTGTATAAATATATCATTTATAGTATATTTTAAAAGCCAGCTTTATTTCAGAAATATGGTATTTTATTTTATTGTAAACTGAGTATTAATAGTCTTTATTGAAATACTGCTCACTGTTGCTATTGTAATTTTATAACCATTCTGATTCCATTTTCAAAGTAAAATGTCTATAAATAGCATATTGGTCCTTTTCTTCCTTTTCTCCCAATTTTTATATTTGGTTTTTGAAAAAGCGACCCTTTTTTCATAGATTCACAGATGTTCCTGGTTAAATGAACTGAAACCTCCAAAGAGAGAGTTCTCATCATCTCTGTCAAGCCTGCACTTAAACTAATTGCTGTCTTTGGGTGACTGCACCCCTCTATTTGTTTTGGAGTCTCAAGCCACTGTGGCCACAGGTGAATGAGCCTGGCTTGAAAATGTATAGGCACATTCTTTAAGTAAAAAAGCAAAATTAAATTAATTAAAGACATTAGTTGGGCCTTCTGTTGTGCTTAGGAGAAGCTTATATATATATTCTGGAATTCTTATATATTGACAAAGCTTAATATAATAGGGTTTTTGGCTCACTTGATAGTATCAATGGATAAACTAATTGAAATAATGTTTTTTAGACGTATGTTAAAAGCCAAGATAAACAATTTGCAGCAGCCACTATTCAGACTATAGGCAGATGTGCAACCAACATCTCAGAAGTCACTGACACATGCCTCAATGGCCTAGTCTGTTTGCTGTCCAACAGGGATGGTAAGTTCACACTTTTATTTTATTTTCAGGTAATTTATAATTTGAATATTCCTGGCATAATCTACATGTTGTAACCTTTTTAAACTTTGCATTTTAGTGTTTCCTGTATGTCACTAGTATGGTCACAATAAGTAGCATTTTATCCTTGAAATGCACATAAATGCACAACATTCCGTTTTTTTCTTTTTTTTTTTAAGTGAATTAGATAATTAACCAGCAAACAGTATTTGTCTTTCCTCAACAGAACTAAGAAAGTTTAATTTGTTTATTTTACTTTTTTATAATTTAATCACCTTTGTTGTACCCTGTCCACATAGGTTTTATTTTATTGCTTTTTAATGGCATGTAAGTCATGCATAATATTGGTTCACCTGCAGAGGGTGCTAAGTGCAGGCAAATGACTTTATAACATGGTGAAGTAGCTAGATCAAAAAATATGTTAACTGTGTAACCCTCAATGTTTTTTCCCAGAAATTCAACTAGTAATTTTATATTCAAGATTAACTAGATTTAAAAGCCATCAATTTGGAATAGCTCATGTTTTTAAGCCAAACAATATCTAAATGTTTTGTAAAACTGGATAGGTAATATCCAGTAAAATATGTAGTCTAAATTTCATACTGTTCTGTGGAAAAATGTCAGTTATTTATATGGGCATGCTTTAGAATAAATGAAGACCTTTAGAGGAAGAAAGAAAAATGAGTTAACATTTGCTTTTAAAATAATCTATTAAGAGGACTTTGATTATGATTGTGTATTTCATTAAAATGATATTCTTTTTAGGGAAAGCATAATTTTCTGTTAAAATCATTGAAATTATTTGTGGAATTTTAAATCATTATGTCATGTCTAGATACAGGCATATATGACAGCAGCCATGAGGTGAAACATAAAGTTGATTGTTATTTATATTTTATTTGAAAAATAACTTTTCACTGCAGTAATTCTATATCCCTAATTATCTTTTCCCACATGTAGATATCTTTAGAAAACTGTAACATCATTGTAAGTGCTTTTGACGAAAAAATTGAAATAAAATTTTTTGCTAAATAACACAGATTGTTGTTGTGAACATAAAATTATAAACTTGCTCCTATAAACTCAAGATATTCTGATAGATAGAACATACTTCTACATGTAGTTTTTTGTTGTTGTTTTTTGCAACTGGCTGGTAGGGGGATCTGAACTCTTGACCTTGGTGTTAACAATACCACACTCTAACCAACCGGACTAACAGGCCAGCCATACATAGAGTATTAAAACTTCAAATAAGTGTCAACAAAAATTATCAAGGAGATAGATTAAAAAAAAAATTTTTTTTTTTGTCTGTACAAGTTACTAGGGAAGATAGGATGATAAATGTCATCCATTTTATCTATTTCTACTTTTAACAATAATATCTTGTTTGTGTTTCTATGTCACAGTTTAAAATGTGACTTTAAAAATATGTTTTTTACTTTCTTCTGTCTTCTATAATAACTTTCCATTTGACCAATAAAATACACTGTTTGAGAAAATAATTCAAGAACATTAAAGATTATGATTCGAAGTTTACCAGGGTAATTGTTCTTTTAAAATATAGTTTCATACAGCAAGCACCAGCAATTAGAACACCAATTAGTTCTTTCAAATACAAGTATATTCAAGTTTTCTCAATTTTAATTTTTAACTCTCTTCTCGTGTGAAATTTTCAAGCTATGGATTTTAAAGCAACCATTTTTGCTTCAGCTTTGTAACACATTAATTTCTCAAAAAATTTTTTATTGACTTTGATTTAAAAGATAAATATTCTACCCCTGTAGCACATTTAAGGGAAAAATAGATTGTTTTATAATTAGGTAGTGAGAAACTATTATGAGAGTACTTCAGAAGGTTTGTGGGAAAATGTAATTAAAGGATTATGCAAATCTTTCCATGAACTTTTTGAAGACCCCTCATATATTCTATAATCACTTTCAGAAGGTACGAGGATTTACTAATTTAAACTCTGGTATTTTAATGTTTAGGCTTTTGTTTCTGGTAAATGAAAACTTTATAGCCATGGGATTTTTTGTGTGTTTTGGATATTACCAAACTTGAATTGTGTTGTCTAGGTTCTGGCTGCATAATCATCATTAGCCCATAATAGCTGATTAGTTGTCTCTGTCATATGTGCTACACTTTTTTCTGTAGTTTGGAAATTTGGCTCCATAAAAAGTAAAACAGATAAGGAGAATACTTATATTAAAGTTAGTAATATTAAAGAAAGTAATAGTGTTTTTAATTTTAAAATGGCCAATCCTGACAACAGAGCCCCTTCCACTTCCCGTTAAAAGATCTACGTTTGGCCCTCCATATCCATGGGTTCCACACACGTGGATTCAGGGATCCATGCAGATTGAAAATATTACAAAAAAATTGCATCTGTACTGAATATATGACTTTTTTCTTGTTATTATTCCCAAAATAATACAGCACAACAACTATTTACAGAGCATTTACATTGCATTAAGTATTATAAGTAATCTAGGGACAATTTAAAGTATATAGGAGAATTTCCTCAGGTTATATGCAAATACTATGCCATTTTATATCAGAGACTCAGGCATCTGAGGATTTTGGTATCCATGGGAGATCCTGGAACCAATCCCCCACAGGTCCTGAGGGACTACTGTACTTTTAGGAATAAATACTATGAATGAAGCCTCAGTTTTTTAAAATCCATAAGGTCTTTTGTGGCTTTTATGATTCTTTGATTTTATGGTGAAATGAATACCTCATCATCTCTTCAGATGATGTATCTTTAAGTCTCAGGACAGCATTCAGACTCCATTTGTTTTTTTAACATATTTTTAATATATTCCTCTTGGACCTGTAGTTCTTTTTTTCTCCTTGGCTTTTTGCATTATTGTTGTTGACTTTTCCCTTTATAGTATTGGCAGGGCCTTTTTAAACAGACTTGAAGCTTGTCCTAAAATAGTTCATTGTCACTCTCTAAGGTTAATTTGATAAACAAATTTCTTACAGCCCTTTAGAAGAAGAAATCCCTGTTTCAGTTCAACTTAATTGCCTAAAGTAATTTATTTTAGGTAACATGTTAGCAAAATTTGCTTGTCTAAATAAACTTACTGCCATCTATTATAAACTAAAAGGAAGGCTTTTAAATTTTATTTTGTTATAATTTATTAAGCGTTTACTGAGGACTTCAGTCAGCTGAGGCATTTAATAAATGTTGAATCAATTAATAAAATATTTATTTAGCTTATAAGAGGTTCCTGCTTTTATGGAGCTCACAGTCTAATAGAGAGAGACAAATGGAGACAATCCTGCTCATAATCGTACTCTTTCTGGCTCTGAAGTTCATGCTATTTCTACAGTAACACCTTTCCTACTGTTGCCAATCCTTACTATTCACTTTTTGGACATATCAGTTAAGGAAACTTTTTTTAGTTTGCTGTTTTCTATAGAATAGAGAAAATGTTGTTTAGATCATAGGTATTTGATTACCACTACTATGTAATCAGTAGAAATCAAAGAACAATATTTGAGAACTCTAGTTTAAAGCCAGAGACACTGTACAATATGGTGAGCAGCATAATCTAACCTCATTTGCCTTCATGACCTAAAGAAGCAGAAATTAGAGAGGAATGACAGAAGCTAGAAGACAGCAAACAGAGGTTAGAGATTAAAGTTAACTTTTCTACTTAAGACAGATGTTCACACCCCAAATTTGGAAGTACACTCATGGTTATAGTTTCCACCTAGTCTGTTAAAGCAGGTAGAATGTTTGCTAATTTATGTTTACATTTTACTGAGCATATGGTATTTGAATGAATTACACATATTTAACATGAATAATCTGTCTTTTTCAGAAATAGTAGTTGCTGAAAGTGTGGTTGTTATAAAGAAGTTACTGCAAATGCAACCTGTACAACATGGCGAAATTATTAAACATATGGCCAAACTCTTGGACAGTATCACTGTGAGTATCAATTAAGAGATGTTTGCTGAGTTATACTGAATTTTATAATTTTTAAAAAATTATAGTTTTAAAAAAATAAGTAGTCATCCTAAAGGTTGTAATGGTTAAGAGAGCTGAACTGTCTAGATTCAAATTCTGATTCTAAGATTTCATATTGTTGTAGGAGGGAATTACAAATCTGAAAAGGTGGAAGGATAGAATGAACCCTGCAGTGCTGGATTGGAATTGGAGATAGCAGTGTGAGCTTCATAGGTTTTTATAATAGATAGCTAGATGTTGTATGAGTGTACATATACATGTGTCTGTGTCTAAACACATCTGTGTGTCACATATAATTATATAAATGAATATACAAACACTAGTTTCCCCGTACTGTCTTTTGATAGAGTCTAGAAACAGTAATACCCCAGTATCAATGAGCACACCTTGTGCCCAGATCTTGTTTATTTTTTCTTTTATTTTGTTTATTTTTAATTGAGATAAAATTTCATACCATAAAACTTATCCTTTTTTTTTTTTTTTTCTCCTTTTTGTCTTTTTTACTGACCGGTAACGGGATAGCAACCCTTGGTGTCGCGCCCGTACTGGGGACCGGCAACGGGATCGCAACCCTCAGTGTTGCGCCCGCACTGCGCTCAGCCAGTGAGCGGGAACCGGTCTCCACATAGGATCTGAACCCTCGGCGGGAGCGCTGCTGCACTCACAAGCTGTGCACTCTCCAGTGCACCACCAGGCCAGCCCAAAACTTATCCTTTTGAAGTATATAATTCAGTATTTTTTTTTATACTCACAAGGTTGCACAGTCATCACCACTCTGTAATTGCAGAATCCTTTTATAATCCCTAAAAAATTCCCATACCTAAATATCCCCAGCTCTGTGGATTTGCCTGTTCTGGACATTTATATAAATGGAATCATACAATATGTGGTGTTTTGTTTCTGGCTTTATTCATCTAGCAGGTTTTCATGGTTTATGCATGTTGTAGAATATAGTACTTTATTCCTTTTTATGGTAGATATTGGTTTTTAAGTACCATTCTCCACTTTAAACAACCAGGACTTCTTAGAGAAATTGCTGATTTCAGAGGTAGGGTAAAGAAAGAACAAGACGAACTTGGAATATATTTTTGGGCCAAAAAAAATCAAGGAAGTACTCACAGAATGATTGAGACATGTCAGAAGGACAGAACCAACTTGAAGGGGCTCCCACTGGCCAATTTCAGCAGCAAAATAAATGAGAGTAGAAGGATTATACTCTGTTGAATAAAGTAAGAATATCTAAGTTCACACTGGAGTGAATCAGTGAATTAATAAGTGAATTAATAGGGGAGAAAGAGAAGCTCTTCCTTGCAATTCAAAAACAACTGAGTGTAGAAGGAATGATGGAATTAGAATATCACCATTTGCCAACCATCACAAAGCTAGTTGATTAAGGCAAGAATTATTAACAAATGCTGAAAACTAGTGGGTGAAAATTTGAAGAATAACAGGATATTTGCAGTCTCAAAGTATATCCTCATAAGATACTTCTTAGTTATGAAGGTTAAAAGAGTGACTTATATTGGAGAAACCTAGCAGACTCTACTTTAACCAAATGAACATAGTTAACACTTCCAGTAATGGGATCATGTGCCTTCTGATAACATACACAGAAAACTACTCAGCATGAAGGCTATTGCATTCCTGCCAAAGGTGAATGACTTGAATCTAACCTTTAGGAAACATGAGACAAACCCAAATTAATGATATTTTACAAAATAACTGGACTGTACTCTTTAAAAATGACAGTGTCATGAAATGCAAGGAAAGACTGAGGCACTTTTTCAGATTTGAAGACATTAAAAGGGACATGACAATACTGTGCAACACATAATTTTGGATTTTCTCTTGCTATTCTAGAGAAATTGGCAAAATCTCAAAATCTGTAGATTAAATAATAATATTGGATCAGTGTCTAATTTCCCTATTTTAAAATTATTTTACTGTGGTTACATAAGAATATTCCTTTTTTTAGGAAGTTTATAGTAAAGTATTTCAGGGTATAAGGTAACATCTACAACTTACTTTTAGTGATTAAGAAGACAAAATATGTGTATATACTTAGAGAGATTGCTAATGCAATTGTAGTAAAATGTTAATGTTTGGGCAGTTGGGTGAAGGGTATCCAGAAATTATTTTTACTCTTTCTGCAACTTTTCTGTAAATGTGAAATTACATTAAAAAATTTAAATTAAATTAAAAATAAATATTAATCCCGGCTCTACCACTTAACCAGCTGTGTCCTTAACGTTAAAATCTCTATGCTTCGCTTTTCCAGTCTGTAAAATGGTGATAGTAAAAGGACCCATGTTATAGTATTGTTGTAAATATTACATTAGTTAATCTGTGCAGTGCTGTTAGAACAGTGCCTGGCACATATTAATGCTGCAGAAAGGTTTGTTGTTATGTGCTACTTTATGCTCTTCTGTCTTTTAAAACTAAAGTTTTTGAAAGAATTATCTGAAAAGAATTTTGCTTTCTTACTTCACACTCACTTCTCAATCGATCACAGTCTGATTTTGACTCCCCAGCACTGCACTAATTCTGCCTTTTCTAAAGTTACTGTCTCCTTCTTATTAAATCCAATGGATCGTTTTCTTTTTATATCTTCCTTGACCTCTTGTTAGATTTGACTTCTATAACCACTTCTTCCCTTTTGAAACATTCTCTCCTTATGTCTTCTGTGATTACACGCTCTCCTGGTTTTTCTTCAAACTCCAGCTATTTCTTCTCCAATGCATTTGCCTTTTTACTATGCCTGTCCCTTGAATGTTGGTTAAAGTTTTGCCAACTAATGTTCTATAATGAATAGGTTTGTAGTTCAGTAGGGAGTATATTATTTCCTTCCTTGAAGATGGGATAATCTGTACTTTGAGTCTCCAGAGGTATCATATTTGTATAGTCAAAGGTGATGGATTTCAAGGATTAGAGCCTACCAGTCAACACCAATTTTGAGAGGAAATGGTGGTCAAAGAATACAAAATAGCAGATAGACACTTAGGATGAACAAGTTTAGAGGAATAAAGTTAATAAAATTGTATTGTTTGGGGGATTTTTCTTAAATAAGTAGATTTTAGCTGCTTGTCACAAAAAAGTAAATATATGAAATGATAGATTAATCTGCTTCACTGTAGGAACCATGGTACTATCTAGATGTATCTATGTATCCATCTGTATCCCATAACATCATGTTGTAAACCTCAAATATACACAATAAAATTTATTTAAAAAAATAAAGAGAAAACAATTTTAAATATCTATGGTGAAAAAGTTTTCTGTCCCTCAGGGTATTATTAAAGCTTTCAGGGCAGTTATACATTTATCTTAAAAGTAAGAATAATAAGACTCACTTAGCATCTGAGTTTATACCACATTTCTCATCAGAGAGTTACTTTTTCTTCATATCTACTTTTATTTTTGATTTTAGTAATCAAAGCCAGTACTTCTCATAAAGACTATTTATGAGAGGTGTAGGGATCCAGAGAGTGAATTTGAAAACCAGATGACTTGAGTTTAAATTTAGTCTCTATCTTTACTAGCTTTGTGAACTCTTAAGCAAGATACTTCTCAACGCTCCAGTTTTCTCATCTGTAAAATGGGGACCACAGTACTAACAACCTTATAGCTCTATTGTGAGGAATAAATGAGTCAGTGCATCTGAAGCATTTAGAACAGTGCTTAGTGTAAACTATTATCAAGGTTATATTTAATGCTTTTGAAGAAGACAAACTTTATGGTAACATATAAATTTTGTAAGCCTTCTTGTAGCCTCTTTTATATTGTAGTTATTATATAATGTAACATATAGAGTGTATCCTTTGCCAGGTACTACTTTAAGCACCTTAAAAATATAAATCATGAGCGTGGCGGTGCTCCCGCCGAGGGTTCGGATCCCATGTGGAGACCGGTTCCCGCTCACTGGCTGAGCGCGGTGCGGACGCAACACCGAGGGTTGCGATCCCGTTGCCGGTCCCCGGTACAGGCGCGACACCGAGGGTTGCGATTCCGTTACCGGTCAGAAAAAAAAAAAGACAAAAAGGAAAAATAAAAAATATATATATAAATCATTAACTTTAATAACAACCCTGTGAGGTAGGTTCTGTTAATATATGCATTTTACATATGAGAAAACTGAGGCACAGGAGGTTACAAAACTTGCCCAAGATAACACAACTATTAGGTCTGCTTTCTTAACCAATACGTTATGCCATATTTTGCTTTCACTCATAATCTATCTTTTAAAATTTTATTTTATTTTGTTTTTAATTGACAGATAATTGTATATATTTTGGGGGTCACCTATCTTTTCTGTATTCAGTTCACATGTCTACTCATTGACCTGGTCAGTATTTTATTATTGTTATTTCTTTTTGCTTCCCCCAAATCATTGAGAAATCTAATGGAGAATTAGACTGATGTGGTCTGTTTGCCCAAGTGTGGAACAGCTGTTCGGTGTTATTTGTCAATGATCTATTGATGGGAGATGAGAGGGTAAACTTTTTTCCTCAAGTCAGCTTAGATGGACATCTAGCATCTCTGGCAGCAAGCATTAAATTTCAGTAGTATCTTTAGTCATTGTAACAACTCCAAATACTCCCACACATATTTAGATACTTCCTATGAAAGTGATATAGCTCCCAATAAGAACCAATTCTTTAACCAATAAATAATGAATGAACACGGGGAAAACTCTAGATGGGGGAAGACAAAGCATTGAGATACATACGTGAGTATATGTATGTATTTACACACATAATAAAATGTATACTGGTAGACTAGGAATGTCCAACAGAAGTGCTAAATGAGATCTCTTAAAAAAGGGGCATAATATAAGGAAAATTCTTATCTAGAAATAAAAATATTGAATAATCTTAGGAAAACAGGGATGGGATGGGATGGAGATCAGTATAAAAATATTTTAAATATGGGAGGAAGAAAATGGAAGGAGGTAAAATTATTATAATATTCTCATCTTGTGTTAAAAGAGTAGTAAGGTGAAAAAAGATTATCTTGGGGTAAAAACAATGGGTTTTGGTGGGGGAAATAGTATCTTGTTTACAAGTAATGGTAGAGAAGTATGTGCCTGATTATGGAGAAGGAAATAGGAATGTGGAGTTCTGTATTTCCAAATTTCTTGTGCAAAATTTTATTACAGCTTGTGTTAGTAAATTTGTTCTGTTCCAGTTAGAAAGGAAGAGGCAATTATAAGAAGTGTTAGGGTTTCAAGGGAAGGTAGCTGCTTATACATAAAACCTGTGACAATCTATGAGACCTATATCATGAAAACCTCAGGCTTTCTTGGAAGAAAAATTTATCATATTTGAATATATCCCTGTCTGGGGCTAGAGGATATATATATATTTTTTTCCTTTTTGTCTTTTTTCGTGACCGGCAACGGATCGCATCCCTCAGTGTCACGCCTGTACCGGACCGGCAACGAGATTGCAACCCTCGGTGTTGCAACCCTCGGTGTTGCGCCCGCACCTCGCTCAGCCAGTGAGCAGCCGGTCTGTATGTGGGATCCGAACCCTCGGCGGGAGCACCGCCGCACTCCCAAGTGGCGCACTGTAGCAGTGCGCCACCGGGCCGGCCCTAGAGGATATTTTTGATTGCATTGACTTTCTCCCCAACAGTTGTTGGAGTATTAGCCAAGTAAATACTTTATTACAGATTTATATAGTGAAGCTTGTTTTTTGGTTTTGGTTTTTGGCAGAAGATAACCATTAATGGAATTCCAGATTCACAAAAGGGAAAAAGAGGAACAAATAGCAACCTGACCAAACCAGAAATAAATAAGAGGAAATAAAGGAAACAGAAACGTAAAATAAATAATAACTTTCAAAAAGTAAGATGGAAGAAATAAAATCAAGTATGTCTTACCGTGAATATGAATGGACCGAGAAAAAACAGATTTTCAAATTGGAATAAAAAATAAAAGCTAGATACAGGCCATTTATAATTAAAACACCTCAATCAAGTGATAGAGCTTGACAATAAGAAGGTATTGAAAGAGATATTAAGCAAATATGAACAAGAAAGTAAGATTTAGAGTTAAGATCATTTAACAAGATAAAAAGGAGCATTATAAAATAGGCTAACTTACAAAGGAATTAACAAGCATAAACCTATCTGCACAAAAAATATAGCAAACAAATAGATATGTAAAGGAAAAACATTTTTAAAATGTAAGGAGAAATTGATAAAATACAGTTATGGTGAGTAACTTTAGTATACTACTCTTATATTAGATATTCCTAGTAGACAGATGTAAGGACATAAAGTAAAATGATAGAATAAAGATCGATTTAGTAAATACAGATAAAACCTCATATCTCTTGAACAGATAATACCCTCTTTTAGGAGTGTATCCATTGAACATTTTCAAAAAATCAGGAATGTATTTGGACATAAAGAAAAATTAAAGATTTCACATTCTTTGACCTTAAAGTAATAAAATCAGGACGAATGGATAAGGACAATGTGTTATAAACATAGAGTAGAATACTACTCAGCCATAAAAAAGCACATTCACAGCAACGTGGATGAATTTGGAGAAAATTATGTTGAGTGAAATAAGCCAGGCACAGAAAGAGAAATACTACATGTCCTCATTCATAAGTGGGAGCTAAGAAACAAAGAAAGAAAGAAAGACTATAATAAAACATTGAACTTTCAGGAGAGAACAGATGTACAGTTACTAGAAGTCGGAAAGGGGGAGGGGAGTAGGGGAATAGGGAGTAATTGGTTACGGGACAGAAAAAGATTTAAGTAATTTAAAAGGGCACCAGACGAGTTATAAAGTAAGAAATGTGCTTTTAGATCAAAGGAAAAGTTTAAAGACTGAACGCAAGCTTTCATAAAACCTAGAAAAAGAAAATGCTTTATTCCAAAATGTGTAGGAGGGACATGGCTAAAATAAATTTCACCATTTTTAAAGAGAGATCAAAAATAAAAGAACTAGGTATTTGTCTTAAGAAATTTGAAAAAGACCAATGAAACAAAGCATAAAAACCTAAGGAGAGGAATCAAAGTTGATTTTGTAAAATAGAATACCAAAAGAAAAAAAGAAGAAATTGATAAATACACATTAAATCTGGCCATTTGGAAAGGTAGTGAAAACCCCTCCTGATTGTGATAAGACAAAGAGAGTAAGCAAACATAGAAAAATCTGGAATGTGATAATAGGAAAGATTAAAAAAATTACAAGAAAACTATGCAATTCTATAGCACAGGTTTGAACTTCAGGAGAATGAAAAGCTGATGATGAGTTGCTACTGCTCATCTGACATATCTGAGGAAGCTGAAGTGCTTGACACAGGACAAGGAAGCAAGAAGGAAGATAATTGATTGAGCAGAACCCTAAAAATGGTCAGGGATTGGAGACACAAGTTACTGCACAACAAGGTGACGAGGGATGTAGCAGACATAAGCTTCAAAGTCAAGGAAGAGGAGTGATTGAATCCCCAGAATCTCTCTATTCCTGTCAAGAGAACTGTTATTCACATAAGAACATTAGCCATGTGGAAACAGAAGCAGGGTTTTATTAATCTGACCAACTGTCTGATAACTCGTAAATGTGGGCAGGTGATTCTAAAATGTGAGCCTTAAAATAGACGTATTAGTTTATTTCTCTTGCTTATAACAAAACACCTGGAACTGGGTGATTTATAAGAAAACAAAATTTATTGCTTACAGTTTCAGAGGCTGGAAGTCCAAAGTCCAGAGAACACATCTGGTGAAGGCCTTCTTTAGTGGTGATTCAATGATGGCAGGGTATCACATTGCAAAAATGGCAGAGCAGAGAGAGACTAGCCTCTCATGTGCACTCCTTTTAAAGCTCTCAGAACCATGCTTCTGACCATCATTATTAATCCATTCACTACAGTGGGGTCCTTACAATCTAATGACCTCTTCAAGGCCCCACCTTTCAATTACCATAATAGTATTTCCTACCCTCAACAGTTACAGTGGGAATTAAGCTTCTGATACATGAACTTTGCAGGACACAATTCAGTCAATCCACAGCCATAAGAGACCTTTATTCTCCTTAATCTCTACCTATTTTGCCCTCAAACCCAAGAATGCTATCTTAAACCACTGTGATTTCAGAAAAAGCCAATCTGACCAGTGTCAAGGGACAAGAGTACAGTGTTGAGCATGTTTCCCTCAGTGCCTAGACCACTTCATCAGGACAGAATCTTGGGCTCATCCACCCTTGGAAGGAGGGAGAACATAAGTGATAGATTTCTTTCCACCTTGACCACCTTACCTGTCCATGAAACAAGAGGTGAAAGGAAGTGGGAAAATGCCCCACTCTGCATGGGTGCAAGAAGAGGCAAGACGATGGCTTAGACCTACTCTGAAAAGTCTGGCTCTTTAAGGAAATGGCAAGAGGCCGTAAGGGAGTCATTACACAATGTGGCAGAAAAACAGGGGACAAAGGAATGATCTTTCATTTGATTAATTAGTAAATGAGACCCATCGAGGGGAACTTATTTGCTTCCATGATACACATGATCAATCTGTGTCCAGAACTAGTCTTTTTGGCTTGCTGGCTAATATGCTTCCTAGTTTGCCATACTTATCTAGTTTCAGTCCAGTGGTCTAATGTGAATTCTGGATTCAGACCTGGAGTTCCAATTCTGGTTCCACCACAGACAGGCTGTGAGATGTGGGCAAGTTTCTTAACTCCAGTTTCCTCATATTATCAAGTGTGGATAACGGTAGAGCCTACTTCACAGTGCTTTGATGATAATTGCCTAAAAATTTTTCTAAAGTTCTCAAAAAAAAAAAAGTGCCTGGCATGTGGTTAGATCTCAATAGATGTTAGCTATGTAATTTTTTTTTGAAGGAGAACATACATTTTATCATATTCAAGGCTTTGATTCTATTATTATTTAGTAAGTGGCATAGTTGAAAATATGAAAACTAACATTTAAGTTTATTCTACTTTTTGAACTCATTCAAGTTGGATAGGTTTATGTCTATAGTAAGTTTATGTGTTCTGATTGGGAATGTTTCATCCTTTGGAGTGTCCTTCTGAAAACTAACATTTAAGTTTATTCTACTTTTTGAACTCATTCAAGTTGGATAGGTTTATGTCTATAGTAAGTTTATGTGTTCTGATTGGGAATGTTTCATCCTTTGGAGTGTCCTTCTGAAAACTAACATTTAAGTTTATTCTACTTTTTGAACTCATTCAAGTTGGATAGGTTTATGTCTATAGTAAGTTTATGTGTTCTGATTGGGAATGTTTCATCCTTTGGAGTGTCCTTCATTTGTGGTAAATACTGCTTTTGGAGTAAAGTTCTTCCAGAATAAAATGCATACTACCTACTTGAGGATTGCTCTAAAAGGATTTCACGTAATGTTTAATGGGACAGGCGGGGATTTCATATCATAAAAGAACAATTGAAAGATGTTATTCTGTAAAGACTTCTGAGTAATATTGAAATAGCACTTTATTCACTTCTTGTCCAGATGCCTCACTGGATGCCTGCCATTTCACAAGTTACCTACCCTTGCCCTGCTACCTTAATACATATTGAGTCCAGGTGGCAGAATATTGGATCTGATTTGCATTCGTATATACTTTGTTTAGATGTTTACTGATTTGCTTTTGACAAATTTAAATAAATAAAATTGATGTTTTTGTAGGATTTTACTTTAGATTGTTGCTCTGTGCAGTGGGCTAGTGTTGAAAAACAATAGCTTTTAAATTGAACTGCTTACAAAGTGATCTGTAAAATTTTGCTTAATGTGTTTCTGTAACTGCTGTGGTGGGTTGGGAATCATCATTTGTTTTTGTAGGCAAGTTAATGGGTTAAAATGGCTGTGGAAACTGCCTTCTAGTAGAATGTTTGAAAAGTGCACTTAACTACTTGCTCAGAGTGTTTAGAATAAAGAATCAGGCAAAGTCATTTACAATCTAGTGTGTTTTTGAGAATATTGAAAAGCAGAGGTTCATAATGAAAGTATTATATCATATGTATAACTGTGTGTGCGTGCATCTGTGTGTTATTAGTTGGTTTTAGTTCAGTGTTCCTATTTATTCTGTGGTTGAAAAGACCATTGTAGAACAAAAAGTGACTAATTTTCTTATTTGCAGTTTTTTCAGTTGTTTCAAATCCTTGGAAGTAGTAGCCATGGACTTATAGTATCAGTGGTGTACAAATGGGAACCATAATAACTTAATTGGGAGAAAGAGAGAGGGGGCTAGAATCTGAAAATATTGGGGTTCCAATTCCACCCAAATGCACAAAAACATTGGCTTTGTCAGTTTTCTAAGCTTTATTTTGTTTATTTTTTTGGTAGCTGGCTGGTATGGGGATCTGAACTATTGACCTTGGTGTTATCAGCACCATGTTTTCACTAAGTGAGCAACTGGCCAGCCCCATATTGAGATTTTCATTGCTAGCATTAAGATTTATTGATTTTAATTTTTTTCAGAGTTGTATTTTAAATGTATGCATTATGAATGTTTAGTGTATTCAAATATTGTTAGTTTAATCTTAGTATATTAATACATACAATCTCTTATAATTCTTTTTGAGGTTGTCTTTTTATGCAGAGGAGAATTACGTGTGTTTTATCGGAAGAAAATTACTTAAAATGGGGTAATAGATTGTGATGTGTCATAGAATTCTAATTTTTATACTACAATATATAATAAAATATTTAAGAAAAATAAATCTAGCATAACTGAAATCTGAAGTTGCTCATATATTCTTATTTAGAGGTACCTTCATTATGGCAAGCAACTTGAATTGCTCCATACTGGAAACTATAATATAACACTCAATTACTATTTTTTAGCCCAATTTAAAATAATAGATTGGGGGCCAGCCCGTGGCTTACTCGGGAGAGTGAGGTGCTGATAACACCACGGCCCCGGGTTCGGATCCCATATAGGGATGGCCGATTGGCTCATCGGGTGAGCGTGGTGCTGACAACACCAAGTCAAGGGTTAAGATCCCCTTACCAGTCATCTTTAAAAAAAAAATAAATAAATAAAATAATAATAATAGATTGGGAGTAAGGTATTAATGCAGTGTAACTTTTGGAACATTAAAACTAACCTCTTTCTTTCCAGAAATCACTATACAGTAAGGGTATCAGTTTTATCACACTGCATGAGTACATTTAGCACTTATACCATTTTTTAAAATTCCTTAAATATAATGATGTCTTCTGTCTTATTAAACTTATTCTAAATATTAATTTAAAGGTGATGCTGTTATAATGTTTGGAAATATATACTTTTTTATTTTATAGCTTTTCTGATGACCTCATTCTGATTCTGGTGAATTTAGGGGTATCTTAATATTTTTGTATTATTTTGTCAAATAGGTATTTTGAAAGAATTTGAGGTGGTAGATACTGTGATAAAATTTTAGCTACACAATGGTTCTTATTCTCACTTTTCTTTTTTAACAGTCATACTATGTATAGCTGTGAAACTATACAGAAAATATTAGGACTTTATTTGAGGAATTATAAAAGGACTTCATGAAAATAGTGTTATCTTTTCTTGGGATGCTGCCTTTTAATGATAGCCATCAGCTTTTTCATTCATTATAAAAAGCAAATTTTCTATGCTGGGTGAAAATGTTCATAGAAACTAATTTACATACCCTCTCAAATTCCTTTTGTAATAGGGGAGGATACAAATAAGCAAATAGCAATAAAACTAATTTGCATACTCTAGAATGTTGGTCTTAATGGTACTGATGGAAGGTTTCCAATTTGTAGCAAAGCAGTGATTTTTAAGAAAACAACTTATATTGAAATATACTTTATTTAAAAAAAATGCCAGAATGCAATATTGGACAATTTTATCCCTGTTTCTTTTGTTGATAAAATAATAGATCAGGACTCATGAATTTATAAGCAGACCTTGAGGATCATGTCTATTTGATACTTCCAGTGCTGTAGGTGCAGATACATAGAGGACAATAACAGTTTTGATTTGCAATTGTGGTCTTTAATAGATCTATTCCTCTTTTATCCATGAGTACTAAAAATGTGGTTTGTGGACGACCTGTCTCAGGAATCATCTGTGGTGCTTGTTAAAACAGATTCCTGGGCACCACCACAGAACCACATTCTTAGAGCTGATACTAGAAACCTGCCTTTTCAGTAAAAACCCTAGATGATTTTTATGAGCATTGAGGTTTGAGAACTGTTGCTCTAGAGCAGGGTTTGGCAAACCTTTTCTAGAAATTGCTAGATAGTCAATATTTTTAGCTTTGAGTGCTTCATTGCAACTACTCACTTCTGCTGTTATAGTACAAAAGCAGCAACAGACAGTACAGAAACAAATGGGTTTGGATAGCCAGATTTGGCCCAAGAATTTGCCACTCTCTGATAGAATCTAGATTCTAGACCATTGGTTTTTATTCCATGACTCTTTTCTCAGGCATTTTCTTTGAAATCAGTTTTAATGAGATTCCCTATTTGTTTATTTTTTGGTAACTGAAGGAAATCCATAAATGTAGGTGCACTTCCTGGATATACATTAAATGAATTGATAGATGTAAAACCTATATAAGCTTTAAAATCTCTTCTATGTTAATATTAAGGAGAGTATGATTATCTTATTTCTAACTATGTAATCTGCTTGAAATATTAGGTTCCCGTGGCTAGAGCAAGTATTCTTTGGCTAATTGGAGAAAACTGTGAACGAGTTCCTGTAATTGCTCCTGATGTTTTGAGGAAGATGGCTAAAAGCTTCACTAATGAAGATGATTTGGTAAAACTGCAGATTTTAAATCTGGCAGCAAAGTTGTATTTAACCAACTCCAAACAGGTAAGAGGCTGATCGTTAGTCAACCTATCTGATATATACTTTCCTCTTTACTCTGATCAAATAGCTAAGTCCTGTTCATGCATTAGTCTGTCCATTAAACAATTACTAGGTGTCTGTTTATTTCAGGTTCTATTGAGATATAATAGAACTCCAGAGGAGTTATTGAAAGTTTGAAGTAGAAGGAGGAGAGAAGACAGAGCAAGTTTCGTAAAGAATTGACTAAGAGGTTGTTTACTATATAGAAAAAGGGGTGGTTTACAGAATAAGGAAAGAGGAGAGCAGAGGGTCAGAGTCATGAAACAGTTGGTGTTTTTAGGAAATTTTTGAAGGTTAGTCGGTAAAAATAGATACTACGGTCTGAAATGGTCTGAATGTTTGTGTCCCCCATCCCCCCCCAAATTTGTATGGTGAGACCTAATCAACAATGTGATGGTATTAGGAGGTGGGGCCTTTGGGAGGTGATTAGTTCATGAGCATGGAGCCCTTATGAAATGTATTTAGTGCCCTTATAAGAGACACCTGCGAGCTAGCTTCTACCATGCGACGGCACCATTGAGAAGGTGCCATGTATGAACTATCAGCCACCAAACATGCAGGTGCTGTGATCTTAGACTTCCCAGCCTCCAAAACTATGAGAAATTTCATAGTTTTGAAATTAAAAATGTTGTTTTAGGCTTCCCAGTCTATGGTATTTTGTTATAGCAGCCCAAGTAGACTAAGACATTAGGCAGTTTGAGGACTTAAGTGGCTTGTGTGCTGTGCTAAGTAGTATGGACCTTGTACTACAAGTGAAAGGGAAACCATTAAAAACTTTTTCATGTTGCTATAATATACCAGATTTGCAGTTTAGAATATTCATTTTTTTAAGTCCATTAACTCTTTGAGCAACTGTTGATAAGAGGAATCATTTTTGCATCTATGTATAAAATAGGGATGACTTCACCCTTTTTTCTGAATCTGAATTGCTATTCTACATGTGTGTAGGACTTACCTGTTTATAAGATTAGAATAGCATTGTTTCTCATTTGCAGTTAAGCCTCTTAGTAGGCTTTATGCTCCATGTCCTATCTCTATTTTTCTCTCTAATTTTCCCTTTCACTCTGACTTTTACTTTTGCCTTTGTGCAGTTTTTTTTTCTGTATTTCCCTCTGTCTGTCTTTGTATTTGTCTGCCTCCCCAAAACTTCCTCTGTCGAGGTATCTTTCTACACCCTCTGCCCCATCCCATTACTGCAGTCCATAGTCTGTGTCTATCATTCTCTCCTTTCTCTTCCATCTCCTTTTGTCCCTCTCTTTTTGTATTTTCAGTGTGTCTCTCTGTATGGGTCTCCCTTTCTATCTGCCTTCTCTGCCTACGCATAGGCCACACTCATTTTCCAGTACACTGTTGTGTGTCATTCAGAATCCCCAGGTTGATTCCTCAAATTTATTTCTGTATACTGTGGGATGTTTTTATCCCTAATTGTGATATAAGTTGTATTATTATAGCTTTTGCTGATTGGTGTACATGATTTATAACCAGATATTTGCAAATATTTTCACGATTCTAGATTTTATCTTTACATCTCAAGTCATCTTTAAAAGGAATCAGTTATCATTTCCAAGTGTCTTATAGATATCTTTATGAAATGAGATATTTATTAAAAACTGAATAAAAGAAAGGAGACCAATGTTTGCTGCATTGTGTTTATTGATAAAACAGAGAGTTTTAGCCTTAAACTCCCTGTGTTCACTAAATCCATGTGGTCTATATATTGAAGGTCAATATAATACCTAGAATATTATGATTTTCTGTCTGGTTTGGGTACTCTAAATATATGTAGCTATGGATTATTAGAAAAGTAATTTAAAAAATTGTACATTAGTCAAGACAGAACAACACTAAATAAAGGTTCTGTCTGTGGCCCTTTTCTTTTCAGTGTAAATTACCAATAATGGAATGTAGTACTCTTTATTTAGAAATTGTAGTGTATTCCATGTCTTTTTATTCAGTGAATTTGATGACAAAATAGTTTGTACTCAGATTATTTTCTTGAACTGTTATTAGTGGAAGTTTTTTTTTTTTTTCCTTTTTGTCTTTGTTCGTGTCTGGCAACGGATCGCAACCCTCAGTGTCGCGCCCGTACCGGACCGGGACCGGCAACGGGATCGCAACCCTCGGTGTTGCTCCCGCGCCTCGCTCAGCCAGTGAGTGGGAACCGGTCTGTATGTGGGATCCGAACCCTCGGGCGGGAGTGCCGCCGCGCTTCCCAAGCGGCGCACTATCCAGTGCGCCACCGGGCCGGCCCCTAAAGAACTGTTTTAAGCACCATCACCTTGATAGCATTTTTTAGTTGTATGCTTCATAACCCATTGGATATGAGACAGGAACTAAAATGATCTCCTCGATCAAAATGTAAAAAAGGTATTTTCAGTACTTATTTTTCTCATTTATAAAACTGAACTAGGGTGACCAGGCCACAGTGTTCAGGGGCTGGTTTACTATGAAGCTCTGATACTTCTTTGTAGACCTGAATTCCCTGTGGTCTAGGTACCTCAGTGAGCATTCCTAGAGTTTTTATTGAATTGTCTAGTTACAGAGAATGTCTAAGTTGATTTTTGTAAGATTTAGTCCATTGTATTTATTTGTATACTTAAAGAATTGAGTAATAAACTTTACTACTTCAAAATATTTTTGCCTGATATAAAAATGAACTTAAAAATTAGTTAACAGTCTGCTTTTAGCATGGCTGAGTAAGGTCCTACTAAACTGACCCTCCCATAGATAACTATGAACTCCGGAAAAATTCAAAAAAAAAACAAACAAATGCCTGAAGACTCAGAAGAATATAGAAAAGCTGAAACATCTGGAGGGGAATGGATGCTTGGAAGAAGTGAGTGGCACAGAGTAATCTCCCCCCCCCCTTTTTTTTGTTTATTTCTTTTCAGTTTAATTTTATTTTTCCCAATTTTTTTTTCCTTTTTGTCTTTTTTTTACTGACCGGTAACGGGATCGCAACCCTCAGTGTTGCGCCCGTACCGGGGACCAGCAACGGGATCGCAACCCTTGGTGTTGCGCCCGCACCGCGCTCAGCCAGTGAGCGGGAACCGGTCTCCACATGGGATCTGAACCCTCGGCGGGAGTGCCGCTGCGCTCCCAAGTGGCACACTCTCCAGTGCGCCACCGGGCCGGCCCATATTTTTCCCATTTTTTATGGCTTTTGTCCTGAGAAAAGGCTACAGTTGGCACTGTGCACAGCAGCTAAAACTCCAGAAGTACACCCAAAGTCCTTCTGGCTTGAGGAAGTAGAGGACAGAGCTCAGGAAAACTAGACATTGGAAAGTTGAGGGATGCTGAAAAGGAGAGAGCCATAGTGAAGGAGCCTCAAAATCTGTGAATAACTCTGCCCAAATTTCTGGCTGACTCCTAAAGCACACATGTACAACGCAGATTCAGAGCAATACAACTAAGAATAAAGAGAGCTGAATTGAAATTTGAGGTGCACCCAAGACAAAGTTTGCACTTTGAACTCCACCAAGTTAATTGCTTGCTAGGATAAACAAAAGTCCAATATTCATTCAAAGAATATAACAGTGTCCTGGGTCTCTACAGTAAAACATTTGTAAAGTCCAAGATGCTATCCAAAATTACTCAACATAAGAAGAACTAGTATGGGGAATTATTTTGTTTAATGGGTATAGAGTTTCAGTTTGGGATATGAAAAAGTTATGGAGATGGTTAGTGGTAGGGGCTGCACAATCCTGTGGATATACTTAATGCTACTGAATTGTACACTTAAAAATGGTTAAAATGGTCAATTTTACTTAAGCACTGTAAAAAAGAAGACCAGGATAATGTGATCAATTTTCAAGAAAAAAAAAAATCAACCAAAAATAATACTGTGATGACCCAGATGTTGGAATTTGAAGGCAAACATTTTGAAGCAACTGTTACCAATATGGTCAGTGATGTAAAGAAAAATGCACTTATAATGACTGAAAAGATAAGAAATCTCAGCAGATAAGTTGAAATCCTAAAAAGAATCAACTGGAGTTTCTAGAACTGAAAAACAAAATCTCTGAACAGTCCACATCTTCTCTGTTTTGAGTATCACATTGTCACCTCTCCCACAGGGTGACGGAGATGCAAAGGATTACTCAAAGCCCATTTCTTCTGAGAAGTGAGAAGCCCTGAAGGGGTTAATTTTCCTGGAACCCTCAAGAGCAAAGCATTCCTTGGAAAAATAACACTGAACTGGAGTCTTCTCTCAGTATTTATTCTCCAGGCCAGAAAGTTACAGAAAAGGAACATAGGTAGTTACAAAAGAACAGTAAGGGGCCGGCCCGGTGGCGCACTGCTACAGTGCGCCGCTTGGGAGCGTGGCGGCGCTCCCGCCGAGGGGTCGGATCCC
>NW_007728521.1:141921-168561 GCF_000696425.1 Galeopterus variegatus | reverse complement strand
CCAGTACGGGCGTGACACTGAGGGTTGTGATCCGTTTCCGGACACGAAAAAAGACAAAAAGGAAAAAAAAAAAAAAAAGAACAGTAAGATAATTGTCATGGCAACAGTCATTAGGTTTGGCTGCACCAAGGACATCTGCCCTTAGAACCAGCAATTTTGCTGTGTTTCAATTCTTTATCTACAACAGAGAGTTTAGCCCAGGGAAAGTTTCCTGTCTTTCACAAGCTTAACATTTCTATGTGTAATTTTAAAAAGTTAGGCTATACCTGAAACTACAGGGCTTTGTAAGCTAGGCCCTGTGAAATACATTTGCTATATAAATGTTAGTATCCTCCACATTTGCCCCTCATTATCTGTCTGTCTGTCTATCTATCTATCTATCTATCTATCTATCTATCTATCTATCTATCTATCTATCTATTTATAGCAAAAGCTATAGATCAAGGTTTCACAGTTAAGACAAAAACATTTTGTTAAAGTAAATTTAGTATCATTTTAGCATGGCAAGTCCTTTAATTTATCCCAGGTGGGGACTGATGATGATGTTGTCCCTCAGGGTTGTTGCATTGGCATCATTCCTGGTGGTGTAAATTGGGGTGTTAGTGCCAGTTTTTGAAACTCTAGTATGAGGTTCTGTTCTGTGTAATAGTTGATTTTGAGTCCAGAGAGTCTGCTGGTGTTCACCCATCCAGGACATCCCTGCTTCCAAGGTATCTAATCTTTGTAAAATTTCTTGATCAATTACAAATCTTTTGTTTAGGAACAGGGTGTCTCATCCAAGTCATAAACACCCCCTTTAAGGCTGTGAAGCTTTAGGAACAGCTTTTGTAGACAAGGTATTATTTCCCCCTTTTATGATCAAGGCATTCCTCATAAAAGCATTGATGATCAATTTTCTGATTGAAAAGGTTTTACTTTTCTTTGCATAGATCCCTTGGTGCTGGGAAGGCTCATTCCCAGGTTGTCATCTCCCATGTCAGGGGGAAAGATGAAACAGCAGTTAGGCCAAATTAGGGCAACATGAAGAGGGGTCAGGAACTTAGAAGAGACATGCTATTTTATAACCAAAGTTTTAAATTATATTCTGTTAAAAAGAGTCAATTTTTATTGAACTTATGAAAATAGCTTCATTGCCATAATAATCATAATGGTACTCAAAGTTTTTAAATTTGGGGGAATCAAATAGGGAGAAAATAAATACTTTTATCTCTGTTTTAAATTATATTTTACCAAACTGCTGTTAGTTATAGATAGCTTAAGAGAGAGAGTTTTCTTAAATCTGGAAAACAAGACATTAATGAGCAATGTTTCAAAATAAAAATTGTAAAAACCTATAATGCTTTTTAATCAGTTCATTAGTTTTATGTAATTAACTTTTGTTGTTTTGACCTTGGTGAGTAATTTCACAAACCCATCAGTTTTTTCATTAAAATAAACGGTATCTGTTAGTTTAGGATATAACACTTTAAAATTATTATTTAACCAAGATTATGATTGGTTGCATTTTATAAGACATAGATTTTTAAGAATCTTACATAATTTTGGAACACATATTCATAACATCTCAGTACTGACAATGCTTTCCCATGTAGTCTAATTTATCAAATAAGCCAATTGGTTTTGATACATCTCTTATGTATCCTTTGAGAAGCTGCAGGGCCCTTGGAACCTCCCAAAGTTAGTTCAAGTACAAGTTTTTAGAATTTGGTTTTGGAAAGTTGGTCAAATAACAAAGGCTTTAAAACACTCAAAAATCACTACAAAAATAAAACCAAAGTGACAAAGGATTTTAAAGGCAGGGAGCACAAGAAATTATCATGATAAAACATGAAATAAGTTTCCTAGACCAGTTATCTAAAAGATAGAGAAAACCTCTTACAATTTTCTATTAAGAGCAGTTAAGTGCTTTTAGGAAATCTGGCTGTTCCAATGCAGGAGAATAAACTCTAAACCTGTATTAGAATACTTTTGATATTGATATTTAATTTTTGGAAAAACTTATACATAGTTTGTTTTTAATTTTTAGCCAACTAAAACATTTTTTTTTCTTTTTTAGAAATTAACGCATACATACCATTATCGTGACTTACTCAGACATTCTGTTTTTGTCCTATACTTCCTACTTCTTAAATGGCCAGTCATTTTATACTAGGACAGAAGTACACTGTACCAGCTGTTTTCTTACCTAAAAATATTTTTTTTCTTTTTAGCCTTTCTAACCACAACTACATCTTCACATCCATAGCTTTCTTTATATTACCTCTTTTTTACATGCTTGTTTTTTCTCTATTAGTGTTAAATTGGTCTTATTTGTCTAAAAATTATATATAGAAAGGTTTTTCTGGTTTCAGCAGGGTTTACAACTTAAAAGCCTTTAGCAAAGACAAATGTAATCCTGTTTGATTAGTAAACCAAGCAAAGATGTGTGCTGATAAGAAAATTTTTGTACATTCAAGTTAGTAAATGGGGGTACATCTGTCAGAGCAGATTACATAAAGCCCAGTTTGAGCCTCAGCTATTTTTACCAAATAAATATTTATGGTTTCCCAGTCAAAAACTTGGTGTATTAAATATATACCCTTATCAGATAATGTTAACTAGGGCCTATGAGATATTGGGCATAGGCCTCCTTTCACCAGCCATCCTGGGTTCCAAGTATCCATATGGCATTTAGGGCCATGTGGGATCCACGGAGGCCATGTGGAGCTTAAGGCAGAGGGCAGCATTCACAAAGATAATGAATGTCTAAAAAATATTGTTTCTCCCAGCATGACCAGGAGGCAGAGCTGAGATAAGGAGGCGATATATTGAGTTTTGTCATAAACATACCACAAAATGTGTTGACCTAAAGACAAATTTAGGCAAAAGGTTTAAATCAAATTTTGAAAATATATTTATTTTATCAAACTTTAGAAAATTAAAGTCACGTGAACTTGAAAGTATACTTACTTATTTAATGAGTGCACATTAATTATAAGCCAATTTGGTACAATGCAGACAATAAAAACATATAGACATGAACATGTAGACATAACATACATTTACGTACATATATATGTAGACAAACAGAAGCAATAAGGATTTTATAGGTTTTGTTTAAAATATAATAAAGAGACAGAAAAAAATAGAAAACTCACTAGTATAAAAGGATAGTCAGGTTTAAATTGTGTTTCTAAAAAATGTTAAAGCTTATCTGTGAGGCCTCACCCTGTTTAGAGAAAGTAAGGTAACAAAAACAGGTAGATTTTAGTCTAGTTTTTGTTTCTCAAATGGGTTACTGAGCTCAAGGGCTGAGCTGTTAAACAGAGATAAAGCCATTTGACTTTTGGGGTTTCCAGAGAAAGACAGCAGACCCAAAAGGAGGTCTGGTTGGAGCCAGGGCTATGTTTCTCATAAAACCTCAGAGTCTTTGGCGAAGAAGAGAAGCACATGTAGTTTAGAAAAGAAAACATGCAAACATACTCAAACAAAACCAACATTGCAAAGAAATATTAACTTCTTTTACTTTAGTTTGTCCAATTAAAAGTTTTTTCAGTCACTGGTAAAGATTAAGTTTTATCCTTTTTCAGTGACATAAACATGTCTTTGTGTTTTGATAAGGTCTTGAATAGGTCTCAAAGTGACTTGACATAGATTCCAAGTTGTTAGATGGGATGCCTTGACAAGACCCATTGGATAAATTAACCAGTGATCAATTTGTTCCCCAATTTTTATGTCAAGGCTCCCTTCATGGTTATTATAGTTGTCTAATAGCCACTAACAGTTTTACAAGCTGCTATTCAGTTACTTTACAACCGGCTGCTTTAAGGAGATATTGGAGTTGTAATTTATGTTGAGTCTCCCTTTTTGTTAAAAAATTTTCCATATTTTAAAAGTGAAAGAAAAAGAAAAAAAAACCTTGGGGTTGAAAGCTAGCTTGACCTGCCGCAGGCTTACAGTCGCTAATCAAAAGCCACCTGTGATTCCCTTACCAGGATGAATATTCCCTTACCAGGATGTGTATTCCCTTACCAGGATGTACAAATTTAAATGTCAGACATCCTTTACTTTACAAGGCGTGGCGGGTTGGTCTCTGATCCATGGAATGCCGCACCATTTGTCACCTCTCCCCCAGAGTGACAGAGACGCCAGGGATTACTCAAAGCCCATATCTTCTGAGCAGTGAGAAGCCCCGAAGGGGTTAATTTCCCACGAACAGGGGTCTTCTTTCAATATTTATTCTCCAGGCCAGAAAGTTACAGAAAAGGAACATAGGTGGTTACAAAAGAACAGTAAGATAATTGTCATGGCAACAGTCATTAGGTTTGGCTGCACCAAGGACATCTGCCCTTAGAGCCAGCAATTTTGCTGTTACAATTCTTTATCTACAACAAAGACTTTAGCCTGGGGAAAGTTTCCTGTCTTTAGCAAGCTTAACATTTCTATATGTAATTTTAAAAAATTAGACTATACCTGAAACTACAGGGCCTTGGAAGCTAGGCCCCGTGAAATACATTTGCTTTATAAATGTTAGTATCCTCCACGTTACATATTCTTTAACATTTAAATATTTAAAATTTTTGGTATAGAATTATAGAGCTACCTCATACCGTTTTGTTTTTTAACTTATTACATTATGTTTAAGATTCTTTAGGTAAACTTCTGTAAGCTGAAATTTTCTAACTCTGGGCTCTTTCAGATGGAAGTTTGTTTTTGGAAAGCAGTTTTTAATTAGCTGTGGTTGATGACTACTATAGAACTATTTGATATCAATTACTGGGAGTCAGGTAGTAATTAAGAATGCAGGCTCTTAAGTTAGATTGTCTGGCTTTAAATCCTATTGTGCTACTTACTAGCCACATGATTTTAGACAAACTATATAACCTATTCAAGACTTAGTTTCCTCATCGATAAAATGGGAATTATAATAATATAGTCAGTTTTGTTAAAATGCAATATATATATATATATATATTCATAGAAATCATTGTGCTATACAAAATTGCTTAATAAAACTATTCCTATTGTGCTACTTACTAGCCACATGATTTTAGACAAACTATATAACCTATTCAAGACTTAGTTTCCTCATCGATAAAATGGGAATTGTAATAATATAGTCAGTTTTGTTAAAATGCAATATATATATATATATATTCATAGAAATCATTGTGCTATACAAAATTGCTTAATAAAACTATAGGAATTATTGGAAAAATGAAGCTAGAGTCACAACAGTCAAAAACGTCATTGGTGACATTTTTAAAAAATGAACATAAAAGCAAGAGCACAGTTTTACACATGTTAAGTGGTTAAGAAATACATAAATAATGCAGTAAGTACAGCTCTTTATCTTGAAAAAGATGTGAGGTTTGTTTGTGGAAGTGGGTGTTGGAAAGGTTGTGTTTGTGAGTTATGTGGTAGAAGGAGGGTTAATCTGAAATTGGATTAAAAGTTGTACTGCTAAGTATGGTTGAGTATGACCCATAACAAATGTAAATGTTAACATCCAAGGTAGATGTTTAAGGTTGTATGTTTCATTTGTTCCTACGCAGCCCAGTTCAACTGGATACATTTTTTGCCTTCGCCTAGTGTTTCTTGCAGGAGAAATCACACACAAAATTCATGTTATGCCCAAATTGTTCCCTAATATGCCAACTGAATTGGAACAAATGTTCGTTTTCAAAACACACATTAGAGCAGAACTGACCGTACCTACCTCACAAAGTTGTTATGAGAATTAAATGAGACAGTCCATGTCAAATGCTGTTTTCCTGGCACATAATAGTGGTTGGTTCATGTTAGTTACTCTGCTTCTTTTGTAACCCTCATTTACACTGTTAACCGAAGGGTAGATTTTTCTTAGGCAATATGATTATTTACAGTAAAGGAACTAGTCCAATTACTGAGAATCTCTATTCTTAGGAAAAATACTCATTTGGGTTTATCCTACTGAGAAAAGGGTGCCAAAATCCCTCTTTTGATGGTTTATGAAGAAAAAAAATGGTCAGAGGTAAATATCAAAAGTAGAAAACACTGTTAGAATTCTCTCAGGGAAGTAATTTCACTGTCATGGGGAAAAAAAGCTGAAGGACTTTGAAACCAGCTGAAGTTGCTGAAATCTAGAGCCTTAAGACATAGTATAAAGATTTAACATGACTTTATTGAAAACAGTCTATTAAAATTTGAAGCAGAAAGCTAGGATTTGATTACACTGATTAATAGCAATTAAAAAGTTAATGAATAAAGGATGCTTTTGTTTTTAAACTTTAATAGTATGTCAACTTTTAGATGTAGTGATAAGTAACTTGAGTTAATGTTTTTCTTAGCTCTTGTTTTAATTTTTAATTATGAAATATTACAAACTATGGAAAAGTACATAATAGCATGAATTCTTAGGTGTATATCTACCACTAAGATTAAATTGATGTTAACATTTGCCATATTTATTAGTTTTTTGTTGAATGTAAGAGGTAGAACTAAAACCTCAAGCTCCTGTTTGTACCTTCCTTTCTTCCCCATTGGCAACCACTGCCATATTGTTGGTGTGTTTCATTCAGTCTTGCATGTTTTATATTTTTATGTGAGTATGTTTCCATAAGCAATGTATATTATTGTTCTGTGGGCTTTGAAATTTTACATAAGTAGGTATTCTACTTTATGTATACTTTTGCAACTTTTTTTCATTCAATGTTTCTGAAATATTGATATGCGTAAATATCACTTATTTTAATTACTATCTCATATTCTGTGAGATAGTCAAGTTTTTACTTTACTGCTAATAAAAAAAGTGCTTCATTGAATACTTCTTGATGCTTAGAAATTGTATAAATTACATTGAAGTGTTGGGGATCCCTCCTGAAGTTAAAAGCAAATTGTCTCTTGCCCTGTGATTCAGGTCTTTGAAGAAATCTCCTTCCCCCCAAGGTCCTTTAACATAATTTTGCAAAGCAAAGCTCAGGTGCTATGGAGTGACTTCTCTACCTTTTCTTGGGTATATTTTCTTGGCATTGAAAAACTCAAATATATGAAACATATAAAGGAAGACCTTACAGAAAACTTTTCAAGTTGATAAAAGGTGGATACTGTTAAATTCAGAGATTCCATTCAAGGCACATAAAGAATCCTGTTTAGTCATGAAATTAAGAAATTGATTAGGTGGAACACTGATTCTGGTTAGATTTTCCTCTAGTGTAGGTTAAGCATTCTGTGTACTTTCCTTGATTTACCAAATACATTTGTCAATATCCTTCTTTTTAAAAGTAACAACTATGTGGAACCGTGCTGAATTCTCTGTACTTTTTTGTATTCCTTAAACTAATAGTTATCTCTAAGCTGATTTTGGGACTATATTTTAAGAGATTTAAAAAAAATCATTTTGTGCTTCCTTACAATCTATTAGAAGAAAGCCATTATTTGAGTAAATATTTACCAGTTTATTACTTCTCAGAGTATTTAGGTAAAAATATGATACCAAAATCTTGAGAAGTTCTTTTAAATAAACTCCTCAATTTTTATATAGCATTCCCAGAAATATATTTTTCCTGTGTCACAGTGACTGGGATCAGTCTGTTTCAGATTTGTCCCAAATTTTTAATTTTTAATGAAGTAGTATTATTAATAGTTGCATTATTAAGACAGTACATTTGTAGAACTCTGCTTTGAACTTCTAGTTTCTGCCATGTTTTTTGTCTAGTGCCATGTAGACATAAGTGCAGTGAACAGAGATTTCATTTTAGTATGTGAAACATTTAAATCTGAAGACTCTTTTTCCAAACCTTTCTAGATGTAACATAACTAACTTCTTTTTAGAACAGCATGCAGGGTGTGTGCTGATAAAATGAAGTACACTCTTACAAGGCAGGTGGGAAAAGCTAAGTAAGAATTTCATTTTCTGGTGGTGGTGGTATGATTATTTAACAATGTTTCATCTGCCAGCAACTTGATGTACCAAAAGTTGTGCCATGGCCGTGTGAGATGCATGAAGTTCCAGGCTGCCAGTGGATGGAGTCAGAAGAAAATATGGAAAGTTAGAGATTGGTTATAGGAGAAATACATGCAAGGAGGTGAAGACTGAACAGTCCTGCTATATATGTAGATCACTAGAGTGTTCAAAACACTCTTGCTATGGTAGCTTTGTCATCTACTGTGTAGTGTAAATCTGTAGCCTATTTATTTTATTTGGCGTTTAGTTTTTAATTTTGTTATAAACTCATCAGCAATAAATTTTAAAAAATGGAAGAGTGTTTTAATGAAGAACAAAGTGCTGAATTTCAATTTCAGTACTTCACATGCCCAAAATGTTTATTGACGTTTACCTTCCACCATGAGTTGTAGTGGTATCACTGACTATGCAACCACCAGAAGACACAAGAAATCTGCTAAGAAAGGATCAACATGTATTTAAAAAGTTAGCAGTTATTTTAATTGTATGCCTCAAGATGACAAATATTTACAGGTGCTGAAGATGTTTACATAACTATGTGAAACATAACCTCATTTAGACTAAATAACTTTTTAAAAATTAATTTTTCATTTTTCCAAGTTTTCTTTTGCATGTATGAAAAATGAAGCAGTTGTTGTTTATGTGTGGCTCCATTAGTAGAAAAAGGGCCCAAACACTGCTGGTTTTCAAATAGAAAATCAGTTAATTCTAATAATAGTTCACTTTTTTTTCACTCAAAACATTTGTATCTTTGTTCTGTCAGTGCTATAAATGTAATCAAAGTAAAGCTTTTGGAAGTTTATTCTCTCAAAAATGCTATTATAAATTTAAAAGCCCAACATTGGAGATAAAATTATTTGTTTCTGGCAAAAGGATGTTGTCATGGTAAAAATCTGTGTTCTGACTAAATTAAGAAAACTATGGAACAGAAATGTTTTGGGAATTGGTTGTGGTGCATGCATACAAACTCTGTTCAACCAATTGAAATAAAACTGTAGTGGCCAAATTTATTGATATTGATATATATAGTTTAACCGAACTACAAAATTCTTGTGATGCAGCTGATGTTCAAAAAAACATACTTCAGCAAAACAGTATGCAGTCTCTTTGGTGTATGTCATCAAGAGGATTTTAGAAATATGATTTTGTGAAGAATTGCTCTGTAAATTAACCTAAGTGTATTATATTGGCTTGATTTTTTTTAAATTGATAAATGAGTGGTTAGGTTTTGGTTCAAAAATCATTTGGAGATCTTTAAAGTGTCACCAGATAGAACGCCAAAAACCTTCAGCTTTTGATAATTTTATCAAAAATAGCAATTCTTGAAAACAGGAAGACTTTGAAATTTATCCCTGTAAAAGCAAAGGAAAGTACTGAACAAGTTAAATGGTGAGAGCTCAAGATTTAATTGGGAAGTT
This sequence comes from Galeopterus variegatus, assembly GCF_000696425.1. Classification (NCBI taxonomy): domain Eukaryota; kingdom Metazoa; phylum Chordata; class Mammalia; order Dermoptera; family Cynocephalidae; genus Galeopterus; species Galeopterus variegatus. The sequence goes on along the minus strand of NW_007728521.1, from coordinate 159,219 downwards.
TTGTTATTTGCACTGTCTCAACTATTGGGAAAACTCTTTTGATGGAACTCCTATTTTTAATTATATTAGTTTACATTTTGTATTTGAATGAAATGAAATTGAGAAGGCAGTTGATTTTGTAGTATCTAAATTTGGTGAAATATTTTTAAAAGGATAAAGAAGTATTTGAAAGTTTTGTCTTAAATGATAATCAAAAAAAACTTTCAACTGGGGAAAACATTAAATATTTGGGTTTGAAATATTTACGAACTTCAGTATAAAAGAGAATGGAGAATATCCTTCAGCGAACAGAATTTTCTCTGAGCTTACTGGGTTGTTCAGAAATACTATAAATATTTTCTCCTTTAAAAATATTATAGTCTACAAAGAACAGTGAGTTAAAAATATCAACAGTGTCATAGTTACTAATCATAAAATTAAATTTTGAAAATTATTGTAGGCAATTTTCTTTAAAAAACTTAAAAAATAATAAGACCATATAAAAATACCTTCTTCAGAGAAATAGCAATGCATTGGTACCAGATATAGGTACAGCAAAGAATCTGATTAAAGTGTGTGGTGAATAATTATTCTGCTTACATTTTTAATGCATCATTGTACACAGATATGCTCTTATCTTTTAGAATTTAAATTTTTAAAGGAAAAGAAATTTGAAGGAATTTTTGAAAATATATTTTTAATGTAACTGTTTTATAAACTTACCAATATAATACATTTTATAGTCAATAAATACATTTATAGTCAATCAATACATTAAATACATTTTTAAGTTATATAATTTTAATTACTATAAATGTCCTATCTCACTCTCAGTAGTGTCTGTTAATGTTAAAAAAGGTTAATTTCCTACAAGTTAATTTTGGGAATAAGAAATAGAAGCAAAATGTGTTACTCTGCTAGCTCGAAAAAAAAGTCATTTCAATTAACAGATTTAATTTCTTTCTTTGATGTATTTCCATTGTAGATTCTAAATTTCAGCACTCAAATGGACTTCCAAGACTTTAACTACTCATAAATTCTCACTTTACATTTGAGAACTAATAGTTAAGTGGATTTCCCAGATTTTCCCAGCAAGTTAATTATACAGTCCAGTGTACCACATTTTCCTTTAAGCTGGTCTTGAGTTATATTCCCCATTTTGTGAATATTTTGCTAATTGTCTTTAAAAACTGAAACATACAATTTTTCTTATCAGCAGTTAAGCCAACAGAGACTAGGAGTTAGTGAATAGCATTTGTTGGTAACCAAATTCAGAATAGTTTTTTTTTTTAACATTTTCACTTGTATTGTTTATAATTGTACTTTAGTAATACTAGGTTAATGTTTTTTAAATACGCTGCTACTGAAAGAAAGATGCTTTCTATCCAAATCAATTATCTTCACCAATTATTATTGTAAAAGAGTTTACCATACCATTCCTGTACTTTGACTTATTGTTCTAGAATTGTCTTTAGCACTACCTTCTTGATTGGTTTTTTTAATGTTCCTAATGTGTATAAAATGTTCTAATGTAAACAATTTGCTATTCCTCAGTTTATTTTTTCCTGTGTATTATGAATTCTATTTAGCTTAAAATTGTACATGTGTAGCCTTCTAAATTAAAACTGTGCTTTTTCAATAAAAAAAATAGTTTAAACTGCAAATCTGTTTTGTTAACATTTCAATTTGATTTAATTATTATTAAAATTATCTCAATATATGTTAATGTAGCACATTCAAAAATTGACTTAGGAAGTCTTATTACGGTGTAAAAGCTACCATAATAAGTTGTTCTCTTACATAAATAAATAAATGACCAATATTACTAGAGGCTATAAGCAGCAAAGGGGAAAAAAATGGAAGAAGTCTTTTATCCTAGTTTTTAGAGGGCATCAGCAGCTTGCTTTTATGAAAAAGTAACAGCTAAATGCACTGCAAATAATTTGCAGTAATCCAGTTCAGTGATTCATGTGTCTGCTTTAATGGGTCATAATTCAGGGTAAAGTAACTGAGTGCAGTCAGAGTGCAGAGACTGCTTATGCCAGGGACAGTATCTCTTCATAAAACACACCTCAGGAGAAGCAGTTTGCCAGCCTCCTAATACTCTCTGATGTTTTGATGTCCTGCATATTTTTCAGATTAAGTTTTGAGTGCCATGTTTTTAGTTGTATTTCCACATTCATTATTCTCACGTAGACCCTTCAGCAGGTTTGCCATATATGATTATTTTTTTAATGATGCCTTTCTTTCCACTTCAGCAGTTTAATAATCTAGCACATGGCTGCTTCTCAGTACTCAGCATTCACCTCCCCAATACAGAAGAGGACATGTGCTTTGGCTTCAAAATTCCATTTGCAGCGTTAGAAATGCATATTCCCTACGGTACAACATTTGTTTGACATAACCATTCATTTTTATTACCTCTTTAAATATGTTTATCCAGAGTTATCAATAATCATAAATAACTGTATTCTCATCTTGTTCTGTTTTTTTCCAACAGACAAAATTGCTTACCCAGTACATATTAAATCTCGGCAAGTATGATCAAAACTACGACATCAGAGACCGTACAAGATTTATTAGGCAGCTTATTGTTCCAAACGAGAAGAGTGGAGCTTTAAGTAAATATGCCAAAAAAATATTCCTAGCACAAAAACCTGCACCACTGCTTGAGTCTCCTTTTAAAGGTATTATTATCAGACTATAACTAAGAAATACGTGTTACCTAAAAAATTATAGCAGTATATCCCATTTCTAATATGCTTAAAATTTATCTCTTAGAAAATATAAATGATTAGCATGTATAAATATGTAAGAAAAATGTGCTTTCTACTCATTCATCTGTTCTCCAGAGCAAGTTTTATATTAAAGTTTATATTTTTTATAGACCTTATTTACCTAAATAATTTCAAGCCTTCTGATTTTGTTTTTATTCTTACTAAACAGTTTAACCAAACGGCAGGTAAAAGCTGTGTTATTCTTGTAGACGTTGACTTCATTTCTATTTTAAATAGTTTTATTTTATAAAGAATATAAGTCATCTTAATAGGGAGTTGTTATGAATTAAATATTCTATGTACACTAACATCAAGCTTTCTAGGGGAATTGTTTATAAAAACATTCCTTTTGTATTTAAATTTGTTTTTCACGGAGGGAAGATGACTTATTTTTCCCAGCTTTTTAAAAGGACTAATTAAATATATTATCAGTTTAACAAGTAGCCATTCCATTTGAAATGAAATGATTATATACGTTGATTTTCATATTGTTTCTTATTTAATTGTTGGAAAGTGATAAAAAGCAATTCAGTTTTGTAGAAAAACTATTAAAATTCTGGATGTGTTTGTGCCAAGACATGTATATGGATTGTTTAACTGTGCTGTCATTCTTAATATTCACAGTAAAGTAATTTTTAGAGAAGCTACATTTCAGAGCAACACCTCTAAATACACTGACTGATTAGCTTTTTTATTGACCATTATGGGGGAGATTATTGTAATCTATGGACTGAAATCAGTTTTTTGACCTATGGAGAGCTTCCTAGTTTATATTTATTCCTTGACATTTGAGGTAATATGCCAATTACCTTGAGCTCTGATTATGATTGTTCTCTGTTACATGCAGCTTATATTGTTTATTTTATATTTTCCTCTATTTTTAATAGATAGGGATCATTTCCAGCTTGGCACTTTATCTCATACTCTCAACACTAAAGCTACTGGGTACCTGGAATTATCTAATTGGCCAGAGGTGGCACCCGACCCATCAGTACGAGATGTAGAAGTAGTAGAGTTGGTAAGTTGACCTTTCTGAAATTAATTTTGTTCAAGCAGTGGGAGATTCTCGGGTAACTGTTGTTTCATATAAAAGCTTTTGGTGGGGGGAGTTGAAAACTGAAATTGTTCTAGTATTTCTAAATGTAATGTTTTAGATATACCTAGCCTTTATAAGACTAAATATTGTAATATTCCTCTGCCATTGTACATGTACTGTTCATTTTCGTCAAGGAAATAGAGAATTGAATTCTCTGCATCAGTGCCACCCACATGTGTGCCTGTGCTATTGCATTTGTAGCTGTGTAGATTCAATTTCTAAGGTACTTAGTTTCATTGGATTGAGCCTTTTCTACTTTGTTGAGAGATTTGTAAGCTTCCTATCAATATTTTTCTAAGTAATTTTTGCTGTTCTCTTCCAGAAACACCATACAAAGTGTTCTTCTGGATTTTCCGATGAACTGTTTTAAGTGAAGCCTAAACATAAATAGGGAATATTGTGTACTAAAAATGTCCTTTGACAAGGTCACAATTAGAATGAATAATATGTTGCTTTCACATTAAAAAAAACTTTATAAATACTCTTTTTCTTGATCTAAAAAATGCTGGCCATTAGGTTAAAAAAAACCCATTCTTTTCTAATATTATTCTGTTTGTTATATGAACAAGAAAAGTAAGGGGAAGGGCCTCTGAATTTATTTAATGATTGATTATATGAAATATATTTATTACTTTTAAAAGTAGAGTAAAAGGAAAAGAGCAATTGAGAATTGTACTCTCAGGGGGCTGGCTGGTAGTCTCACTCAGTAGAGCATGATGCTGACAACAGCAAGGTCAAGAGTTTGGATCTGCACACCAGACTGCGACCCCCCCCCGCCCCCCCGCAAAAAAAAGGAATTGTGTACTCTGGATATATTTCTGATTAAAAAAAGATATATTGAAGTAGGATTCACATAAAAAGAGCTCTTTACCCCTAATACCTATGGGAAAATCAGTTAACCTCCTTACTCTTAACTTTTCCAAATACAATAGAAAAAAACCTTTATTATTTTAAATAGAATTTCTGTAATGAGCATAGCCATGTAATTTGATTCCTCTGAGAAATAGTTTCTCTTAACTACTCAAACTTATCCTGGCTTTGCAGCATGGCCAGAAACAGTAATAACTAATAATAGCTTCATTTAGCAAACCCTGGCAGTGTACTATGATAATGTTTTACTAACGTTATCTTATTTAAACTTCATAATGATTGTAAGTGATGGTTATTTTTATTCCCATTTTGCAGATGAGGAAACCAAGTCTCAGAGAACCTAAGTAATTGCCTTAGTTTACATAGCTAGTAAGTAGTAGAAGGGGATTCCAAACCCAGGTCTATCTGTATCTATTGTCTGTGCTTTTATTACATTTTATTATGTAACCAGAGGAGAGGAAGCTTGAGCTTGTTTGCAAATCTGTATTATCCCTAGTACTTAGCACCATCATTTTCATTTTGTGACAAATTATCTCTATTTAGAAATGGATAAAAATATGTAAAAGTTATGAGAATTAATTGCATGTCTATTCCTCCTTGCAACAAAGTTTATTGATTTTCCCTCAAATCTACATACTCTTCAAGACAGTTACCTTATTTGTGCAACTTTTGGCCAGATACTAGAATAGGATGAGAATGTGCTTTGTTATGACTTTTTTCTACAGATATACTCTCTGTCCTGATTTCTTATTATGCCTATTTGTTGTTTTTATGGTTCTGTCCTTTCTCATTATTGGCTACACAATGTTTTGGTCTGAGTAGAACCATCCTTTTATCCTCCCCCAACTAACACCCTATCCCAACCTCCCTGCTACTCCATTTTTCTCCGCCAAAAAAGGTTTATCTTCTCAGAAATTGATAGCAATGCTATGCAATTTAATTTGGACTCAGCAGTATCTTTATATTAGCTGATAGATTGGTTGGTTGGCTCACCTCTTCCATTTTCTCACATCTTTTTCTAAGCACTAACTACCTGATAGGGACAGTACTTAAATAACCTATTTTCTTATGTTCATATCACCTGTCCTGTTCAACAGAGAGAAATTGATTTCTTTTGCATTTCACTGACTACATTCCTGAAATTAATAATTGGTAACTTATTATGGGAAATAATTATAACTGATGTAACCTGGTTGAAGAGAACTGTGTCGTATTTGTTGATGCCATGCAGAAAACAGCTTCAATCTATTGGTCTCTGAGATATTTTGGCTTAAAATTATACTATGAGGGATACAATTAAATATAAAAATAATGTAGAAAGTTTTATTTTCAAATGCAGTGCAGAAAGTAATGTTTCTATTGTCTTTCTTGCCTCTCACTCTACTTAGCCCTCCCTTGAAAGTCATCAATGTATTTCATGTACATAATACACTGTGTTATTCTAGTTTTACTATGAAGTGGTCTTACAGGGTCAAATCTCATTATTATAAAATATAACTTACTAAGAAAAATGGCCTACATTTTGATATTCTGATGTTTTAATCAAAACAACAGGTAACCTAGTCAGATTGACACGTGAAGTCACTTTGAATTATACACCACCATTTTCAGGATATCAGATATTATGTATATTTATATTATGATACCAGTAAGTTTCAAAGATCTTTTAGAGTTTTCGGCTTAGTTCTAGAGAATTTTTTCTTCTTTAGTTATGGAAAGATTACCTTTTGTATATCAAGGGTATTTTGCTTTATAAATACATCTGCTGTCAATATTTTATCCCTCATAGGAACTTTCAAATTAGTGCCTCTCTGTTCATCTCCTCTTTTCTTTTTCCTATTATTCCTTTTGCTTAGAATGATATAACTATCATGGTCATAAAGCTCCATTAAAAAATTAAGATAATTTTATTAGTCTTCAGTCCTTTAAAGTCAGAAACTCTGTAATAGAGCGTCTGTGGCCGTGTCAAAGTATACCCCTTTGAGTATAGGAACCCAATTTTTCTTTTTTTTTTCTTTTCCTTTTTGTCTTTTTTCGTGACTGGTAACGGGATCGCAACCCTCAGTGTCGCGCTCGTACTGCGACCGGCAACGGAATCGCAACCCTCGGTGTCGTGCCTGCACCGCGCTCAACCAGTGAGCAGACCGGTCTCTATATGAGATCCGAACCCTCGGCGGGAGCGCTGCCGCGCTCCCAAGCACCACACTCTACCGAGTGTGCCACTGGGCCGGCCCAGGAACCCAATTTTTCTAAGTTGTTGATTTAGTCTCACTAAATTGATCCCACAGACTTTTTACCGTACTTCAGAAAAATATTTGGATTTAAGAAAAATATGGACTTCAGTGTTTACTAAGTATAGGAGATCTTTGTTTATAGAATACTATATTAATTTTTGAAGACAGAAGCATTTCAAATACATATAAAAGAAAGCATTACTGCTGTTCTTAATGTAAGTATCTTATTCAGATATGTTCAAATAATTTTTACTTATCTTCCTATTATTGTCCATATAATAATTTTCCAGGTTACTGAAGCTTATCTCTTTAAACAATGTATATTAAGCCCTTTAGATCAGTGGTTTTCAAGTGTAGCTTCACGTTGCAATCATATTGAGATCTTTAAACAAAACAAACCTGTGTCAGATCTGCACGAGACCAGTTAAATCAGAATCTCAGAAGGTGAACCCCAGGCATTAGTTTTTTACTATTAATATTTTACTGTTTTTATTAATATTAAAAAAAAATCCTCAGGTGATTTTAATGTTCATCTAGTGTCGAGAATCATTCTTGAATAAGAAGCTCTGTCATGCTGGAAATTCTTTACAACAAAATATGTACTGTCATGGAGACTGGCACATAGTAGAAACAGAAACTTAATAAAAGGTGTAAAAAATAAATAAGTCTTAACCATTTTGACCTGCTTAAAAAAATATATACATATATATATCTGCTTTTTAGAGTATGTCAAAGAGAGTGTATGAAACATGATTTAATTTTTTCTTGATGATTCAAGGTCATAATTATGAAAGTAATGTACTGTATTAAAGTCTTTAAGGGGCTAATATTAGTACTAATATATATTTAGTGAACACTAAAGTCCATATTTTTCTTAAATGCAAGCAAACGTATTTTCTGAATTTAATATATATATATATTTTTTTTGTCTTTTTCCGTGTCCGGCAACGGATCGCAACCCTCAGTGTTGCCCCCGTACCAGACCAGGGACCGGCAACGGGACTGCAACCCTTGGCGTTGCTCCCGCGCCTCGCTCAGCCAGTGAGCGGGAACCGGTCTGTATGTGGGATCCGAACCCTCGGGCGGGAGCGCCGCCGCACTTCCCAAGCGGCGCACTATCCAGTGCACCACCGGGCCGGCCCTCTGAATTTAATATTAAAGTCTTTAAGGGGCTAATAAATATAACTAATATTTATTGTGCCAAATACACTTAGAATATATCAGTGTTCAAAATACTAGAAATCCCAGCTCTCCAGAAGCTTACCTTCTACCAGGGATAGACCAACAATTAAAAAAATAAGTAAATTGCATAGTACTTTCGAAAGTAATAAGTGCTACAATTAAAAACAACAACAACTGGGCCGGCCCGGTGGCGCACTGCTACAGTGCGCCGCTTGGGAGCGCGGTGGCACTCCCGCCGAGGGTTCGGATCCCACATACAGACCGGTTCCCGCTCACTGGCTGAGCGAGGTGCGGGCGCGGCACCGAGGGTTGCGATCCCGTTGCCGGTCCCGGTCCGTTGCGGGCGCGACACTGAGGGTTGCGATCCGTTGCCGGACATGAAAAAAGACAAAAAAGGAGAAAAAACAACAACAACAACAACAAAGGGAATGGTGTTGGAAGTGGGAGCAGCTGAGGACAAGCCCCGAAGGTGAGAGCATGCCTGGGACATGTGGAGGAACAATAAGGAGTGGTTGGAGTGGAGTGGGCTAGAGGGAGAGCAGCAGAGGAGGGTCAGAGAGGCAAGGCTCGGGGGCAGTTATGAAGAGACCGTTCAGGCTGTAGGAAGGACTTGGGCTTTTTCTTTGTGTGAAATGGGGAGCCATTTTAGGGTTTCAAACCAAAGAGGAGCTCAATCTGACTTAGGATTTACTGTAATAGAATCATTCTAGATGCTGTGTTGAGCAAACTTTGGCAGGGGGGCTGAGGAGGAAGCAGAAGCAAGGTAACCAGTTAGGAGACTATTGCAGTAATCCAAGAGAGAGAGATGGCACAGACCAAGGTGGCTAATGGATTTCTTGATGGGTTATATGTTCAGGATATGAAGGAAAGAGAGAAGTCAAGAGTTTAGACTGTTGAGATAGTTAGAGAAATTTATACCTACACTAAATATTTTCTTTTCTTTTTCTCTTTTACCTCAGCATCATGCCATCCACTTGAGTTTCTTATTGCTGTTAGTGTCCACCTACAATTTCCCTCACCTATTCCAGGCTGTATTACTTTACTTTAAATCTTCTGTAGACCAACAAACACAAACGTTTTTAAAATTGTGCATAAAATAAGATTGTCAGTTTAACCTAATGGGCTCTGAGTGAGAGTTTGTATTCCTTTATTTAGGAGTAAAGTGAATCAGCCTTAATGCCAGGACTTCTGACATTTGCCTTCTCTGTTGAGGCCTTCAACTTTCTTCTGAGTTCACAGTTGTATTCTTAATGGTTAAGTTTGACTCCCTTATTTGTTTACTTTTTTTGTTCTTTGTTTAAACAGGCAAAAGAATTGATCCCAGCAGGAAAAGCAAAGAAAGAGAATCCTGCTAAGAAATTTTATTCTGAATCTGAGGAGGAGGAAGAATCTTCTGATAGCAGCAGTGACAGTGGTGGGTTTTATAATTTATTGAGATATATTATTCACATTGTAGACTACACGTTGTACTTCCAAAACGACAGTAAGGCCTAGTACATAATATTCAACAAGTGGTTTTAAATGAGGTGTATACAGTTAAAATACTTCCTTTCATTTACATATCACTGTTTAGTTTTCAAAATAATTCTAATTATTTTAGCAAATTCCCTTCTCATTTGACATTGCCTCTTGGATACATAGCTAATAAATAATAGAAACCCAGGCTTTTCCGAATTCTAACCCACACTGCCTGTTATATCTATTAGCATATTAAAAAACATGATTTTACACTTGATAAACTTTAGTAGGGTCTTTAAAAGTAACTTTCTTTTATGAAAATATAAAGTTTATTTTAAACCTTGAACAGTCTTTTTCTCTTCCAGTTTATACACATCTATTTCTGTGTTTACCTGTACAGAGATGAAGCTAAAATTATTAAATCTCTGTGTACTATAAACAAATGTTGAGCTAAAAAGATTGAAGGCAACCATATGTGATGAAAAACTACTAACTAGGAAGGTTTCAGAAGTCCTAGGGTTTAGCTATGCAAATTGAATAGATAGCTACATTTGTTTGTATCTGATGAATGAAGGGGTAGGGTTAGATGTTTTTAAGACCCCTTATTACTAAAATTCTGTGAATGATTTGCATAATGAAAAATATATTAGAGTCACTTTCCATCACTCTTATTAATAATTGGGGCTGGCAAGTTAGCTCAGTTGCTTAGAGCATAGCTTTATAATACCAGGGTCATGGGTTTGGATCTCAATACCAGCCAGCCACCAAAAAAAAGAAAGAAAGGAAAAAAAAAAATCTAATGGGCAGATCTGACCCAAGACCAAATGACACCATACTTTCTCTAAAATCTTTATTCCTTGGAGAACCAGCACCCCTCACTATTATTATTTATCTACTACCTTACTCTAGGTAGTAGATAGATCCTTTTTCCCCCAGCCCATCTCCCCTATCAAAATTTCTCTTTTCAGTATGTGATAAGTTAATCTGTGAAACATTACCTTTTGAAGTAATAAACTGAAAAGTGGAGAGAATATACCTCAATCCAGAAAGTTTACATTAAAAAATAAAGAATGTCGGGACTCCATCCCCAGCCCGGCCTAGTGAGCACCAATCAGAGAGGCGTGGGATCCAAGGAGACCACACACCCGGCAGTGCCAGTGCGCGATGGAGCAGGTAGTCCTCACCACCACCAGACTCCATCCCCAGCACGGCCGAGTGCACACCAACTAGAGAGGTGCCTTGCCAGAGATCTGCAAAGCTCACACGCCCCGTGGTGCCAGTGCGCTACTGAGCACGTAGGCCTTCCCACTGCTGGACTCCATCCCCAGCCCGGCTGAGTGCGTGCCAACCAGAGAGGCGCCTCCCTGGAGTGGCCCAAGACCCGAGGTGCCCACGCACGTGAGGTCCCTGTGGGAGACCGAGCAGACACTGAGGCAGCCGTGCCACATTGGCAGCCCCAGCAGCATCCTAGCCAGACAATAGTATTGAAACAGTGGACCGTGAAATCCCTTGCCACAGTGACTAAACATCAAAGGAAAGATACAGAAATATGAAAAATCAAGAAAGTATACCACCAAAGGGTAGTAACTCTCAGGCTCTAGATCCTGTAGAACAAGAAGCCCTTGAAATGTCTGACAAGGAATTTCGAGGAATAATTCTAAGGAAACTAAACGAGATACAAGAAAACTCAGCTAGACAACATGATGAAACGGGGAAAAGTATACAGGACCTGAAAGAAGAAATTTACAAGGAAATCAATGCCCTGAAAAGGAACGTAGCAGAGCTTGCCGAGCTGAGGAATTCATTCAGTGAAAAAAAAAAACACAACAAGACAGTTTAACCAGCAGGCTTGCGGAAGCAGAAGAGAGAACTTCTGACATTGAAGATGGGCTGTTTGAAATAACATAGGCAGACAAAAAAACAAAGAAAAAAGAATTAAAAACATTGAAGAAAATCTAAGAGAGGTATCAGACAACCTTAAGCACTCAAATATCTGAGTCATGGGTATTCCAGAAAGGGAGGAAAAAGGAGATTGCATTGAAAACATATTCAACAGTATAGTGGCAGAAAACTTCCAAGGTATAGGAAAAGACACAGATCTTCAGATTCAGGAAGCTCAAAGATCCACAACTGTATTCAACCCAAAAAGGTCTTCTCCAAGACATGTTATAGTCAAATTGGCAAAATTCAAAGACAAAGAGAGAATCTTAAAAGCTGCAAGAGAGAAGCATCAAATCACCTTTAAGGGAGCCCCAATCAGTCTAGCATCAGACTTTTTATCACCAACCCTAAAAGCCAGAAAGGAATGGGATGACATATTCAAAATACTAAAAGACAGAGATTCCCAGCCAAGACTACTCTACCCCACAAGGTTATCCTTCCGAAATGAAGGGCAAATAATATATTTCTCAGACAAACAAAAACTGTGGGAGTTCACTACCACATGACCACCCTTACAAGAAATTCTTAAGGGAGTACTGGGTTTGTTACCTGAAAAATAACTACCACTGCCATAAAAACTCAAGAAGAATCAAAACCCCCTAGTCAAATAAAAATGTCAACAATGAAGAGAAAAAAAAAAAGTTTGTCTACAACCCAAGGAACCAACAAATACAGAAGACAAACAGTAAATCAGAAAGAAAGGAACAAAAGACCCTTAAGACATCCAAACAAAAATCAATAAAATGCTAGGAGTAAATCTACACTAACAGAATACAGCAACACATACACAAGATTATACACCATGATCAAGTGGGATTCATCCCAGGGATGCAAGGTTGGTTCAACATACACAAATAAATAAATGCGATACACCATATCAATAAAATCAAAGACAAGGACCATACGATCATCTCTATAGATGCTGAAAAAGCATTATATAAAGTTAAACACTCATTCATGATAAAACACTCTCTACAAGTTAGGTATAGATGGAAAGTATCTCAACGTAATTAAAGCCTTATATGATAAACCCACTGCCAATATCATCCTGAATGGGGAAAAGCTGAAAGTTTTTCCGTTAAGAACGGGAACTTGACAAGGATGCCCACTCTCAGCACTCCTGTTCAACATAGTGTTGGAAGTACTAGCCAGAGCAATCAGAGAAAAGAAGAAAATAAAGGGCATCCAAATTGGAAAAGATGAAGTCAGACTATCCCTGTTTGCAGATGACATGATCCTATATATCAAACAGCCTAAAAGCCTCTACAAAAAAGCTCTTGGAGTTGATAAATGATTTCAGCAAAGTAGAAGGATACAAAATCAACACACACAAATCAGTAGCATTTCTATTCTCCAATAGTGAACATGCAGAAAGAGAAATCAAAAAAGCTTGTCCATTTACAATAGCCACCAAAAAAATAAAATACTTAGGAATAGAGTTAACCATGGATGTGAAAAATCTCTATAATGTGAAATACAAACCACTGCTGAGAGAAATTAAAGAGGACACAAGAAGATGGAAAGATATTCCGTGCTCTTGGATTGGAAGAATCAACATTGTGAAAATGTCCATACTACCCAAAGTGATCTACAAATTCAATGCAATCTCCATCAAAATTCCAATGACATTTTTCTCAGAAATGGAAAAAACTATCCAGACATTTGTATGGAATAACAAAAGACCATGCATAGCCAAAGCAATTCTGAGCAAAAAAAAATAAAGCTGGAGGCATAACACTACCTGACTTTATACTACAAAGCTGTAATAACAAAAACAACATGGTACTGTCATAAAAACAGACACACTGATCAGTGACATAGAATAGAGAATCCGGAAATCAGCCCACACACCTACAGCCATCTGATCTTTGACAAACTACCAAACCTATACACTGGGGAAGAGACTGCCTCTTCAGTAAATGGTGCTGGGATAACTGGATGTCCATATGCAGGAGAATGAAACTGGACCCATACCTCTCACCATATGCTAAAATCAACTCAAAATGGACTATAGAACTAAATATTCACCCTGAAACAATAGAACTTCTTAAAGAAAACATAGGAGAAACACTTCAGGAAGTAGGACTGGGCACAGACTTCATGAATATGACCCCAAAAGCACAGGCAACCAAAGGAAAAATAAACAAATGGGATTATATCAAACTAAAAAGCTTCTGCACAGCAAAAGAAACAATTAACAGAGCTAAAAGACAGCCAACAGAGTGGGAGAAAATATTTGCAAAATACACATCTGACAAAGGACTAATATCCAGAATATATAAGTAGCTGAATAGGTATTTCTCAAAGGAAGATATACGAATGGTCAATAGACACATGAAAAAATGCTCAATATCACTCAGCATTCGGGAAATGCAAATCAAAACCCCAGTAAGATACCATCTCACCCCAGTTAGGATGGCTAATATCCAAAAGACTGAACGATAAATGCTGGTGAGGTTGCGTAGAAAAAGGAACTCTCATACATTGTTGGTGGGACTGGAAAAAGGTGTGGCCTCTATGGAAAATGGTATGGAGGTTCCTCAAACAATTGCAGATAGATCCACCATATGACTCAGCTATCCCACTGCTGGGACTATACCCAGAGGAATGGAAATCATCAAGTCAAAGATATACCTCTTATCCAATATTCGTTGCAACACTATTTACAATAGCTAAGAGTTGGAACCAGTCCAAATGTCCATCATCAGATGAATGGATAAGGAAAATGTGGTATATCTACACAATGGAATACTACTTTGCTATAAAGAAGAATGAAATATTGCCATTTGCAACAACCTGGATGGACCTAGAGAGAATTATATTAAGTGAAACAAGTCAGGCCCAGAGAGAGAAATATCCCACGTTCTCACTTATTTGTGGGAGCTATAAAAATAAATAAATACATAAATACATAAATAAACTGGGGCAGGGGAGGGAAGAAAACACAACAATTACAATTCCTTGAAGTTGATATCACAAGTGAACAGATATGAGGTGGGAGAGGGAAGAGGAAGGGAGGTTTCGGTAATGGGCCACAATAACCAACCACATTGCATATTGACAAAATAAAATAAAATTTAAAAATAAATACATAAATAAAAAATAAGGAATATCAGGAAGGATGTAGGACAGTGAGAAAGATCTCTTTTTACTTCTCTTTTAAGTATGTGTTACTTCTTCTTTTCATACCATATAGATAGTTGTCTCCATCCCATTTATTCACAAGCTCATGCCTGTTCATAGGCTACCCTTTTTCAATATATATTTGATATATTCCATTAACATTATGACTTTTTATGGGTTTGTCTGAATATATATAGTAGTGAAGCGTGTAGTGGGAATTCCATGGTAACTACTGAAGGACAAAAAAATAACTCTTCTCATTAGAAATTATTAGATTTTGTTTTCCACTGAGCAAGTCTTTTGGAGAATAAACAAATTTCCTCAAGGATTTTACTAACCTGTAAATTTAAATAATGGTGCCTGAAGTGAATTGAGCCCAGATTCATGTTGAACTCTCATGTGATAACATGAGAGAGTAACTTAGATGCTGTAATTTCTTTTCATTATTTATAGTATGAGCCAGTTGTCTGAGTTAATATGTACGTGTGTAACATTGATATCACAACAAATTGAAAGTGTCTTTATTTAGTTTTGTTTTATCTTTGTATAGTCTGGGTAAAATAAGTTTTCCTTTTTGTAAAAGATGGTAATGATGAATGCCTTACCATCATGTGGCAGACACTGTTGTGTTCTGATCACCTTTACATGTTTCATATCATTTCATCTTTACAGTAGTTGTGTAAAGTAGCTAGTAATATTGTCCCCGTTTGCTGAAAGGGAAACTGAAACCCAAAAGAGATTGAGTAACTTGCTCAGTCTTAAAACTGGTTAGTAGCAGAGCCAGGATTTGAACCTGGACATTCCAAGTTGAGAACCCGTGGTTTCACCTCCTGCAAGCTCTTCTAAAAGAATTAGGTAGTCTTAGCTTTTCACTATGACACATGAGTGAATCTTCATGAAGTTGGTACTATTTACCTATTAGGATTAAGTTTTAATTAACCGTCATTTTTCTGCCTAAGAGTACTTCATCACAAAGATTATAGGCAGAGGCAACAGTTCTTCCTTTTATCTAAGGTGCAACTCTGCACCGATAATCATTTTAAATAGTAAAAATTTATGCTTCATTTAAAAAGTACACATACCAGTAATTATATTCTGTGTATCACTTCTGCAAAGAGCCTTAGTATACCGTAATTTGTATGTAAAATATTTAAATACCTAACTCCTCAATGTAACTTTATCATCTCTTAGATCTGTGGAAAACTCCTGTACTAGCTAAATAAGTAATAACCCTTTAATTAGTAATTTTGCTTTTTGTCTTTGAATTTAGAACTTTATGGAGATGATTTGAATGGCTCATTTCCCTCTCAAAGTTTGTTCCTAAGAAGATTCAACTGTTGTGTACTTTTTCTCTAGATAAAATTTCCCATTACAAGTAGAAGAATTCTAAGTTATTTCTTTATCTTTGTATCATCTTTATGTCAGTCTTTAAAAGTTTTTGCCATAGCTAGATACTTATGGGTTTGAAAAGTGAGAGTCGCTCATATTTGGTTAACTTGGTTCATGTTTGCTTTGCTTTTTTCTACTCATTATCAGAGCATCTTCTTTCTGTCTTGAGTCCCTCCATGCTCACCCTGCTGCAGGAATCCATAGGTCTGAATGAACTGGGGGGAATATAAAGTGTTGAACAAGTGGGATTCAATATCTGGTTTCATCTGTGATGAATATTGGCAGTTACAGGTGTCCTTATGTATAATTAAATGGCTATAAATCAAGGAACATCTGGTTCTGTTTTTCAGAGAGTGAATCTGGAAGTGAAAGTGGAGAGGAAGGAGACAGTAGTGAGGACAGCAGTGAGGACTCCTCCAGTGAGCAGGACAGTGAGAGTGGAAGTGAGTCAAAAGGAGAAAACAAAAGAACAGCCAAGAGGAACTCGAAAATCAAAGAAGAAAGGTAAATGCTTTGTCAGAATTTCCTTCAAAAAATATTCTGTAGCATTTTCCCCTAGGCTCATGTTTTCCATTAATTCATAGAACAAGAGAAAATAAGTGTGTGTATTTTTTCCCGAATATATAGTACAACTTTTAAAATTGACTTAAAGTGCTAGAGTGCACATTATTCTACTACTTAAAATGCTTGGTTTTCGTTTTGAACTTGAACAAATCACGGGGTTGCATTTTGAAAATTGGTATAACCTTGGAAGGCTGAGTTAAGTGATCAAGCAGTAGGCATGAAACACTTAATTACCTTTTGTAGCAATTTTGCTGATGGCTAAAATTAAATCCTTCAACACTTTGCTATTATATACCGAAGACAATTGATTTTTCTAAATAATGTTATATTAAAAAGATTATGATCCAAATACTAGAGTCAAAGGCTGTGAATGGAAATGGTGATAAGATATTTAGGTATTAGCGCTTTTTTATTTATTTTTTATTTATTTTTTATTTTTTTATTTTATTTTATTTTATTTTTTTTTGTCAATATAAAATGTGGTTGGTTATTATGACTCATCACCGAAACCTCCCTCCCTCCTCCCTCTCCCCCCTCCCACCCAAGAATGTCCTTTCCGTTGCTTGTTCTAACACCTTCAAAGAAATTGTAGTTGTTATATCTTCTCCCCCCGCCCCCCGGTTTTGTGTGTGAGTGAATTTATTTGTGTATTTTTAGCTCCCACCAATAAGTGAGAACATGTGGT
>NW_007728521.1:117592-138469 GCF_000696425.1 Galeopterus variegatus | reverse complement strand
GGGAGGCTCCTCTCTGGTCAGTCTGGACTCTGCTGGGTTGCTGGATCCCGCTGTGGTGGCCCCACAGGTTGTGTGTTTTCTGCCGAGTCTGCACACTAGGTGTTGGATCTTACCAGGCGGCCCGCAAGGTGTGGTTTTTTCCTGCTGAGTCTCCGCCTCCGTAACCGGACACCTCCCCTCTCTGAACTGGGGTTTGTCTACTGCAACCCCGTCTGTCAGCCGTGTCCTCAAGCTCCCGCTCAGCTCGGCCCCGCCCAGGAATACTTTCAGGTTTCTCCTGGACGCAGTCTAACCGTCACTCTGGGTGGCTTTGTAGCACTGAGTGGGGGTTTCTCAGCGTGAGCTCCTCGGAGGAGGAGCCTGCAGCACACAGTTCCTCTTTGAATCCCCCGGCGCAGATTGACTCCCGCGCCCACCCAAATTCAGCTCTCTGGCAGGCTCCAGTAAGCCCGGGAGCGTTCCAACCACACTTTTCCTAACCAAAAATAGGGTAGGCGTTTTTCCGAATTGGTGGCCGCAGAGGTGGTATCTGCCTCTCGGCAACAGGAGGTTTACTGGGGGCAGAACCCCGGGTGCGGTGGAGTAACAATTGGCCCGGCCCGCTTTTCCCTGTCTCCCGACGCTGACCAGGGGCTCCCCACGTCACCAGCCCCACCATAGAACCGTGGAGGGAGTGGGATAGGAGGCCAGCCCGCAGGCCCTGGAAGGCCCGGCGCCGGGTCAAGCAAGTGGCAGGGCTCAGTGAGGAGCCGAGCCACGTGAGGGATTCAGACCTGGCTGATCCGGCCGGCTCCGCCCCCACCCGAGAAAATGGAGGCAGCCCTGGGGTCAGTGGCTCGTCTGATGTGGCAGGCAGAAGCCGGACAGGGGTCTGCCTCGTAAGCAGGGCTGGGCTGTGGGTCACTCACAGAGCTGGACAGTCCGGGCGGCTATCTCTCCGTGTCCGCATTGGCATGGACCCTGTCTTTGGTCTCTGGTCTCTGCCGCCTGGGTTTGCTTACTCGGTCGGCAGCGCAGCTTGGGCGCTCTCAGGAATCTTCTTTTGTGTCGGCCCTAAACTTCGCGTCTGTAGTTGCTTTTTTTATAGTTGTAGTTTAGTTGTTGAAAGACTTATTCATTTTTTGTTGCTCTTGGAAATCCAGATAGCACTCTGGCAGCTCAGCGTACGCTTCTCAGGCTCACGCTGTTTTCTGGCGCCCCCTCTCCAGACCCGTCGCCATCTTGGAATCAAAGAGCTGCTCTCTGGCCTCCTTTCTCCTCCCCGCGCCTGGCCTTTTTGCGTGACCCTTCGGGACCTTCGGCTTCCTTCCCCCGAAGCCGGCTTTTTCCAAGCCCCCCACACCTCTCAATCACCTCCGATGGGGACCCCTCCCCTCCAGCGACTCCGCGCCCTTTACAATTAGCGCTTTTTAAAAATCTCCTATTATCAACAACATTATCACGTATTAAAGTGTCGTTAAAATTTTGAGTAATTGGGGCTAATACCTTGGATTGTGTGACTGTTTTCCCCACTGCTGTCAGCAAGTGGCCTCTGCTGACATGATGGCCCTTTCCCTGGGCTCTGTCCGTTCACTTGATGAGCTTGCAGCTCGGCTCAGCCGTGGCTGACAGCACTGATTGCAGCGCAGTACGCTCTCTGCTCCTTTTATTACAGACAGTAATTAAAGCAGCTCGCCCTGCCACTTCCATAACAAACACAGCATAATGCCCTAATTATGACTTTATTAATTTAAGTCAGGATTTAATGATTTTAAAAGTGATTTATATTGTTTTTCCTGTTCAGAACAAATGAAATCTGTAGGTTAAATTAATACAGGCTTTTCATCATTGCAAAGTTAAAAACCTAGTTACCAGTAAATTCTTTTCATTAGATTAACATCTGAAACTCTAAGCAGTAAGGTAAACAACAATTACCATCAAAATTGAGTGATGCATAATAAAATAACACTTTTACCTTTTAAATCTTATCTTAAATGCTAGAAGTTAAATATACTTAAAATTATACACTTGTTGCAGCAAAGGAGTTACTTGGTTTGTAATAGCCTTTTCTTTGAGAGAAATTCTGTACTTCTCGTTTAATATCAGAATATCTATGATGATATGGTTTATAAAAATATCTTGTTTCTAGAAAGTAGAAAGTTTTGTTCAGTGCATGTAATAATACTTTTTCAGATAGCAAAAGTCAGTATGCTAGAAATCATATATTAGTTTCATTATTTTTTCTTCAGAAATGTTTTACCCATGTTTAAATTTAAAAGAATTGTTTGTTACAACAAAGAAAATACCAGATACATTCTAAACATTATATTTTTAAGTACATGTTTTAACCAGTGAGTTAGGGATAATAAATTGCTATTCTCTGCTAGGGGGAAAAAACAACATATTTTTTAGTCTTCAAATATAATTACATGTGCTCTGAGATGTTACCATGGCTCCATTTTTAATAAACAGCAATCATATTTCCTCCACAAAAATCAATTCTGGGAAACATCGATTCTTCCCTTGCCTCACCACTATGCCTCCCCCTTGTGTTTTTCTGCCTCTTAGAATGTTTTTTAACTTTGCCAGTATGATAATTTTTTAAAGCTCTTAATGAGCTTTAGTAATCATAACTATTTATTACTAAATTTTAATTTTACACTTCACAGTATTTTCATTTAAAGGGAAATATTTATTATGGTGCAGTGGAGAAAATATGGACCTTGGAGTGAGACAAATTTGAGTTCAGATTGCAGTTCTGCCCCTCTTGTCTTTATGTCCTTGAGCAAGTTATTTAACGTTCCCAAATACTGGTTTTATTATAGTAAATGGGATGATAATGTAGCTAGGAAGAGTGTATCTAAATTAGATAACTGATATGAATGGTATGAAATGCCTAACACTGCCTGGCCCAAGGTAGATTCTTAAAAAATAAATAAATGCACACATGCATGTGGTAGAAAGAACGAGACTTTCAGTTTTTAGAAAAATATAAAACACCACAAGTCATCCTCATCCCCAGAGAAGCTCATTTGACCATCTCACTTTATTCCTTCTCCTTTGAGAACTGCCTCTCTACCCCTCTGTCTGCCTCTTTTCTATTTTTCAACTTATGTGTCTCTTCCTCCAGGAAGCATTCCTAATCTTGGTTAAGTTTGTTTAGGTGTCCCTCTTTATGTTCTCATGACACACTGTACTCTACTCATTTATTGCTTATCATACTGTATTATCACTGACAGCTTAGTTCTCTGTATCCTGCAATGGACTGTAGACTCTATAAAGAAGACACACAGATCATTGGTATCTTACTAACTATTGTTATCCTTAGCACCTAACATAGTGGTAACAAGTAGTCAATAATCAATAAATATCTGTTAAGTGAGTGAGTGAACAAATGAATGAATAGCAGTAAGAACTTAGATGTGATCATTTGGTGTTTTAAAAGTTTATGTTTAATTATCTTACATTTTTAGTATGACTTACTGCATTAGAAGAATTCTCTTTGAATTGGTTAATATTTTCACACCTAAGGTATTTAAAGTTGTATTTGGGAACTTGTGTAAATAATTTTCTTGGATAGAAAAATCTATAAAATGCACGTCTATTTTGACAAAAGTAGATATACAAATATTTCAATTTACTAATAAACAGTATTTTGAGACAACATTTTAAAATTAGCATAAGTATCCTTGAAGTTGTTACTGTTAGTACTTAATTCCTGGTAAACCAAGCATTTAATATTAATTATTTTCTGCGTTGCTATTGATGATATCATTTAGTGTTATTTTATGACTTTTTGCATTTGAAATGTGTATGACATAATGTAATTGAGTTTGAATGGACTCTAATTTATTTGGTTATAGGCAATATCACTTTTATTATTATTTTATTAATATATTCTGGAATTTTAAAACCATTTTATTGTTTTCATATAATCTGCTTAAATTTGTTTATATAAAGGATTTAAAATTGATATTTCAAAATTTGTTATTATGTGTAGTGATTCTGAAGATGGGGAGAAGGAAAATGAAAAATCTAAAACTTCCAATTCTTCCAATGCTGAATCTAGTTCAATAGAAGAAAGTTCTTCAGATTCTGAATCAGAATCAGAATCAGAATCTGAAATTGAATCTGAATCCAGAAAAGTCACTAAGGTAAGAGATTATACGTTTGTTTTAATTTAAGGTAAATATCCTTTTCTCAGTTAAGAATAGATATTTCTGAAAATTAGTGTTTTGTTGAAAGAAACTAAAAAAGGAATTTTTAACATTGTCACTAACAACTAAAATAAACAACACCATCTTCCTTCACACCTGTTATTTTATTTTTTCTAGATAATCCTTTCTCTTATAACCCAACTCGGCAAAGAAGTTAGAAACGTTTTTTTTTTATTTTTTATTTTTATTTTTTTACCTCATCTGTTTCCACTGAACTAGAGAGCTTAATGTTGGGCGTATGAGCTCTCTAGATAATCCTTTCTCTTATAACCCAACTCGGCAAAGAAGTTAGAAACGTTTTTTTTTTATTTTTTATATTTATTTTTTTACCTCATCTGTTTCCACTGAACTAGAGAGCTTAATGTTGGGCGTATGAGCTTTTTTGTTCTTATATAGGTTGTGACAAGTGATGCTTTTGCTAAAGGGAAAGTGAAAGGAAGTCACAGAAATGGTATCGAGCAAAGGAATGTAAATGTATATACATCATAAGAAATTGAGATTAATATGATTTTTAAATTATTAGGTGTTTTGAGAATGCTTTTAAAGCTTTAATTAAAGGGTATACATTCTTTAGCTAATTAATAAAAATGCAATAGCCACTTATTTAAAAAAAAAAGCAAGAATCCTCTAATGCTTTTTGTTTTAACATTTCTAATATTTCTAATACTGAACTGTCTGCTTAGCAGCAAAAAATAAAAGTATAGATTGCAAAAATATAGTTTCAATATAAAATTTATGCCTAATAATAATTATTGTTCTGGTCTTTAATTCTCACCCCCTTCTTATAAATGGATTATGTTGCTACTAGGCTTCAAGTGCGTTGGTTTTAATGTATAAACTATTATTCCATATGTTGAAAATATGGTCAAACCCTGCCTTTCACTGAATTCAATTTCTTCTTAACCCAGTATTTTTTCATTTATTTGTTAGTTCTGTTAACTTGAATTTCTTCAATATGTCGTTTGAGTAGCCAGGAATGAAAATAAATTCAGTGAAGTAGACAATTGCCGACCCCCATCCAGAGATTTATTATTAAAGAATAGCATATTTTAGAAATTGGCTAGTATTTGTCTTACTCATTTCAGTTATTTTTGCAGATAGTAAAACTTATCTTAAACTTGAATTTATATTTTAAAATTGTGTCTCTATATAGCATATAATATAGGGTTTCTATTTTTCAAAAATTCACATAAAATCTTAGAGATTTTACGGTTTATTAATCTGGCCTTATACAAAAATTTACCACATAGTGAGTTTGGTGTACTCTCATTTCCTCCTTACATCAAATTACAAAAAGGCTTAAATTGTTATTTAAAATAAAGAGCTTTAGAAATCGACAGTAAGTATAACCCAGAATGAGAAATCAATGTTTTTTGCAATGACAGAGCAAGAAATCAGTAAATGTCAAGTGGGTGGAATTAAAGGGAGTTATTCTTTTTTTTTTTTAAAGATGACCGGTAAGGGGATCTTAACCCTTGACCTGGTGTTGTCAGCACCACGCTCACTCAGTGAGCTAACCGTCCATCCCTATATGGGATCCGAACCCGTGGCCTTGGTGTTATCAGCACCGCACTCTCAAAGGGAGTTATTCTTAAGAAGTTTTGTAAAAGGTGAAGAATTGTAGACTTCAGTGCCTGTATAGTATTAGAAGGAGAGCTTTCTTTAGGAGCCCTTTCAAAAACCATAGTGGCATTCCAGGTCAGTGATTCAGTTTGTTTCTTCTTTGTTAAAGACATTCAGTGATAAGAATAAGATTAAATCTCTTGATAATTGAAAATATTTTACTCTGTAGAACATCAGTATAAAAAATTCAAACTATTGCAGTGAGCCAAGACCTTTGAGGAATTCAGGTTTTATTCACATGGTTGATAGTTTTGTGTCCATATGTTTGCCTTAGATGACTTATTTTCTCTGTATTAGAACGCCTTTTTCTATCTATAATAGGCAGTTAGAGTTGGTTTTTTTTCTTTAATTTAGTAATTGGAACAAATATTCTCTCTCTTGGAACTACTATAACTACTTATTTATTTCTATTTTTTTCCTGAATGATTTGGAGTATACCATGCGATTTATAAGTGTACCAGTTTTCTAATAAAAGTCAACTTGGTAATTGTGGAAAAGTCCTCCTCACACCAAGTGTTGTGGCTTCTGCTCTAAATTATGAGTAATGAAGGCAGATGGTGGGTGCTTTACCTTAATTTAGCATGACAGAATATTAGTGCTGAAAATTCATATGCCTTAAATCTGCAGCCTAACTAAACCTATACTTTTACTCTTTCTCTTCCTTTTCTTTCATCTGGACGATGTGTTTTGGGGGCATTGAGCATGAAAATAAGGTGTTGGAGGTACCTTGAAAATATGGCTTTCAAAATAGTTAAAATTTATGGTGGTCCTATGAAATAAGTATAGCATTCTGCTTGTTGGGAGAAAATATCTTTATGCTTCAGTTTCCTCATCTATAAAGTAGGAATGCTAATACCTACCTTACTTCTTTCAAGTAAAAAATCAAATGTGAAAAATCAAAGTAAAGCACTATATAACTATAAAACAGCAGTTTTTTTTTTTTTTTTTTCCTTTTTGTCTTTTTTTTTTTTGTGACCGGTAACAGGATCGCAAACCTCGGTGTCATGCCCGCATCGCGCTCAACCAGTGAGCGGACTGGTCTCTATATGGGATCCGAACCCTCAGTGGGAGCGCCGCCGCACTCTACTGAGTGTGCCACCGGGCCGGCCCTAAAACAGCAGTTTTAACATTTTTTAACATGAACATTAATTTTATGAGATCAACAGTGTTGAAATTATAGAACATCAGTGTTAAAAAGAACCTAAAGTTTTTTGTAATTCTAAAGTCTACTGTGTTTTTCAAATCTTAACACTATTTAAGTTGTAAGTCACTGTTTAATTATAACCTCTTACTTCAGCCTGTGATCTTACACTTTCTTCGGTAGACAGCTGCCATCCACTGTGTCTCATATCTCTCTGCTTTCTAACTCAAAATCTCCATTTATCCTACTTTTTCTCTATCCACTTACCTAAGAATAAGTCTTACTTTCTTTAGGGCTTGTTTTGTTAATAATCATGTCTCCTTTATACCTTTAATCTCTTTCTCCACTAATTCCCCATCTGCCAACCAAAGCACTCATGTCTTTTCCAGCATTTAAAGAGAGAAAGCAGGGAGCAGAAGAAAGACAGTGTGAGCAAGCATTTAGAAAAAATAATCTACATATTCTCCATCCACTAATTCTTAACCCAATTATTTCTTAGTCCCTTATAAATTGGTTTCCACTTCCATCATTTCCTTTAGATACTGCTCTCTGAAAAGTCAACTCATCTTTCCCCAAACCCAGCATCTTTCTCTGAGTTATTATCCTTCTCGATATTTTTGTGTGACTGTACCCCTAGTACTTGAAACTCTCTGCATTCCTTTTGTTCTGACTTCTTTGGCCTTTCATTCTTTTGATTGCTTCACTTTATACCCACTTCTGACACCCAAATGTGAACATTGCCCTGTGTTGGTACTTAGTACACATTTGTTTTTTAAAAATATGAATTGATGGGGCCGGCCCGGTGGCGCACTGCTACAGTGCGCCGCATGGGAAGCGTGGCAGCGCTCCCGCTGAGGGTTCGGATCCCACATACAGACCGGCCGCTTACTGGCTGAGCGAGTTGCGGGAGCAACACCGAGGGTTGCAATCCCGTTGCCGGTCCCGGTCCGGTACGGGCATGACACTGAGGGTTGCAATCCGTTGCTGGTCACGAAAAAAGACAAAAAGGAGGAAAAAAAAAATATGAATTGATGTGAATGAATTTTCCTATAGTCCTCTTTTTTCCCCTTCTACATTTTTTTTTCTGTTATGAGACCTCATTTAATCCTATAGCTTCAACTGAAACATTTATGTGAATTACTTTCAGTAACATTTCTCAACCTCTACAACACCTCCAGTTTTTCTTCCCCAGTCAGACCAAATTCTTAGACGTCTCTGGGGCTACTGTTTTCCAAATATAGTATAGCAGACATGCTCTTCCATTTAGTACCAGCATTCTTTTCATTCTTGCAGATTTGTAGCTCAGAATTATCTTTGGTTCATCTGTCATTTTGTATGTTTAGATGGTTTCCAAATCCTGTAGATTCTGTGTATTATTTCTTATATTTGTTTCTTCTTTTACTGTCACCATTCTCAATCAGCTCTTCATTACTTTCACAGACCATTGCCATGGTCATTCTCAGACCAATGCTTTCCCAATCCCAATCATTCTGTACAACTGCCAGATTAATATTCAGGTCACCTGTAATGAGGCCCCATTGCCATTTGAGTTCAGTAAACCCCTTAGGCTAGCATGCCCAGATCTACTTTTCAAGTCTGAACCCACCCTATGTTCTAATCCCAGTAGAGTATTTGTGGTTCTCTAACATGCTGTGTGCTTTCCTATTTTCCATGCCTTTGTTCTTCCTTTTCCATTTCTCATATTACATACAAGCTGAGGAGAAAGTGGCTTCATATCAGAGTGTGGTCCTTCCACTTCTCCTAGTTGAAAATGACGGCAGCGGATGAAAAATGTTGCTGATGAGAGGGTATTACTCATGTGAATGGTGTAGGGATGGTCAAAGGGGCGAGAACCACTGCTGGATTGTTTATATTCCTAATGTGTTTGTTATTCAACACCATGCCCAGCATATCTGTGAGACACAAAACTATAGTCATACATTCAGGTGTCATGTTTGTTTATGCTATTGATTGGGACATGTCTTCATTTGAAGTCAGATATTGTCAGTAATCACTAAAGAAACTTATCTTGTTTCAATTACAGTTACTTTGGTGGACAAGCATATTTTTATGTGTAGGTGTTCTTTTCTGAAACATATTTAATTGAGAAATATTTTCAGTATAGTCCTTTTTGTGAAATATTATTTTGCCCCAAATAATACCTATAACAAAATTACTTTTAACAATACCATGTTTTAAGTGCTTTCACATATACAAGAAAAAGAAAAAAAATTTTTATACAGAAGAGTGGAGAGAAAAACCAGTGATCCAGTGATGTAGACCACATTGTATCAAGAAAAGATTAACATTTGTATCACTTTGTCCTGTTTTTCACCAATATAGTTAAGCTATATTCTGCTTGTAAATTATGTGTTGAACAGATGGTGACAATTTTATTTAAAGTAATGTTTTTAAAGTTTCCGGGATTTTTTTCCTTTATTGAACATAGGCTTCAGTGTTCTTATAACTAGCCAGTATGTCAGAGTACTCCTGCATACTGTAGTTGTTTCAGCTGTCTCCTTGCTAGTTCACTATTCACACCTTAACTGTGATGCAGTATTCTAATTATATCTACAGTGTCTCTGCACCAACTGCTGAAGATTTAGATGATCTATGATTAAAATGATAAAAATTTTAAATCATGATTGTACTTTATTGTGAATAACTTTTATGTATTCTTTATATATAAAAAATTTTAATTACATAATCTGTATAAAGTGTAATCTATCAATGTAGAATAAATATAAAGTATTTAGTGTACTTGCTCTTAATAACACTTCTTCATATTAAGAGCATTTCCATGTTTGAATCAAAATCAAGATTAATATGTGTACCAACTGTGAAAAAAAATAGTGTCATCTATATATACCTAGCAGTGTTTGAGATGCTCTTGTCATTTGTCCTTTTCTCAGGTTATATGTATCTCAAAACTTTGCTAATCCCTTTTTGAGAGGTGCAAAGTAACTGATTAAATCTCTTAAGTGCTCTAAGGACTGTTCAGTGGTATTGTGATTAATGTTCAAATGTCAGTAATGTTAAGATTTACCTTAATAAAAGGTCTTGTGGATAAAGAGCTTCTATGTGAAAAATTCCTGGGGATAAAGTTATTTTGGCATGTGTTATGAAGTAGAGCATGCATAAGAGTAGAAGGACCTATTTTCTGATTGGTTTTCTGATCTATTTGAGAAATAAGAAACATTTTCAATTATGTTTTTATAAGTATTTATTTATGTTGCAATTATGAAACTTTTGTGAATATTGAATAATATTGGTTTTTACTCTAACAATTCAAAGGCTTGCATCTTTCAATTTATGTCTTTCCCAAATTAGTTTATATATTAAGTTCTCTAAAACAGAAATATCATTTGAGTTCAACGGAGGTCTTTAAAACAAAATGAATGCTATTAAGCAAGCTTTTTTATTGAAGCAAGCATAATCTAATAGAGAAAGATTTGTTTTAGCAGTTTAACTGTCTTTTTAACTTATGAAGAAGTCTCAATTTAGTGGAGATGTACTTTTGTTTTAAAGCACAAGTTTAAGTGTGAGCCTCAGACTTTTTTGAATCAAATTTGTCAGATAACTTGAAGGGAAGAGAGCCATTAAGTTGTCCTTGGTTGGAAATTCTGATTGAAAATATTTTATGCAAATATCTTCTAAAAGAATTAGCCTCAAATTGTTGATTTCAAAGCACAGTATGGGTTTAACAAACTTTTCATTTTATCCTGCTTATCCTGTTTTATAGTTTAAATTTCAAACCTCTTTGCAGTGGTTTACCTCTTTACCCCTTCCTCTTAGAAAGCATATTTGATGCTTGTCATGTCAGATCTTTTTTCCTATTTGGCTTTTTTTTTTTTTTTTCAAATCAGCATGAAAATGAACATGCATAATACATAAAAAAATCTTTGCAGGTATATTATTACATATTTTTGTTTGTATTATTTGGAGCAATAAGTATTTCTAAGATCTTTTATTTATTTTTTGAAATGAAATACATTAAATAGAAATCAGTTTCTTAACCCTGTGACTTTGTATTTCATTTTGAAATGTTGATATGTTGAGGTGTATAATCGAATACCATAGAAACAAAATGGAGATTTGGGGATGATGAATTGATAACGAGGTATTTTTTGTAGTGAGATTTTAAGATCACTTTCTGTTGTCCTTATAAAAGTCTAATACAGTCACTCAGCTGTTAAAAACCTAATCCTCTATTTAAAAAGATATACAAAAACAAATTGTCTATCTTTCTGCCTGATCTCTTCTCAAGTACTAACACAATGGAAACAGTGGGTGATCTGTCAATGTGTTTGGTTTGTCAATGATGGTTTTGTATAAATATTGGGAGGGTAAGAAATAAAATTCACACAGTAAAATATGATTTCATCTGCCTTTTCTCTGCAGCTCCATGGCTCATGCTGCGGTGTGAAATTCTCATTTTACACACTTTGCAGGCGGAGCACATGAATTATGCATTGAGCAAGAAAAATCTCCTGCCTCAAGTCTTATATGCCTTTACCCAGGTTCTGTCTCTATTACCAAGATGAATTGCAAATGGAGAAATGTTTGATGGAATAGAGCTCTTAACTTCTTTGTTTAGAATTCAGATTTTTATTTTTATAGTAGATTCTTTAAGTATGAAAATGTTTTGAACTTACTATGGATTTTTTAAAGTGAAAAATGAAATATAATATGAGAGGAATACCAAACACATCATGAAGCATTTTACAACCTTGATTCAGAATGCAAGGCTTTTTCAATTCAGTAGAATGACCATTATCTATTGCTAATGTTGTATTTCAGTCACTGTTATTTGCTGTTCTCAGAAAGTCAATGAAATTCTGTCCTTTTGAAAGCCTTTTTTCTTTCTGTTCTAGGCTTCTAGTAAGAGATTATGCCAATTTCACATGCAGCTCTGTTTTGTGTTGTATGTGACCTGATGTATATTTAATAGATACTGTTACATACTCTTGGCCGTGAAGTAGAAAATAAGGTATAGACTTGCCTTCAGCTTTTAACTTTATCTTTATTTGATAGGTTTCTAATTTTTCAGGTGGGGAAGTTACAGTTCCATAAAGACAGTCATGCACCATTGTAGCTTATGGGAAGCTACACCCATTGTGCTCAGCATAGCATTTTGATAAGTCGCATGATGATACTCTTTTTTGTTATATGTTTTTTCTTCACAGGAATGATATTCTGGTTGAGATGGCATTTTCATTCTGTACCTGTTTTCATTTATTTGCTACTTTTAAATTTCAGCCTCAAGACGACAACAAAAATACAGCCGTGTAAGAGATAGGCAATATTAAAAGATGTAACTTGAAACAACAAAATGTCAAAAAATGGGGGGAGGAATGACACCAAAGTGTATAGTTGGCTTTGGTTCTTTCTTTTTTCTTAGAGATCAAAGTTAAGTTGTTATTAGTCTTAAACAAACTAACTATAACATGTTATTCGTAAAGCTCATGGTAATCATAACACAAAAATTTACAAGATACATACTAAAAATAAATAGTGAGAAATCAAAATAAGTCAGGGACAGTAAGACAAATACCACATGGTCTCATAGAATTAGAAAGTAGAATAATGGTTACAAGAGGCTGGGAGGGGAGGGAATTGGGAGGGAGAAGAAGGGGTGGACTAAGAGTACAAAACTATGATATCTACCTTAAGTGAATTATTGTGCAGTATATGCATATATTGAAACAACACACTATGCCTCACAAAAATAAACATACATAAATTTGGGAAAAAAATTTCACCCTCAAAACTAACATTTTTTTCTCCCCCCGACCCCCATCCTAGACATTGTTATTCATTTGAGGAATGTAGAGAGGGCAAATACTGTTGTTTCATTTTTAAATGAGTGTAAATTAAAACCCATGTAGATGATTTGGAGTTTTCAGTGGCAGAAATAATTGTTTTGAGGAAGAAAATCAGTGCTGATCTTTTTAGTTAGTGTTTTAATGTATTTCCTATTTGATCCTTGAAAATAATTTTCTGAGTATTGACATAGGGAAAAAACAAGCAGAACCTAAATGATTTAAAAATGTTACATAACATAATTTTATGTAATGCTCTTGTTCATGTATGTGCTCTTACTGTTGTTAGAGCTCTAACACTATGTAGACTTTAAATGGTGGTAAGATACTTTTTGATTCAGTGTTATCTTTCCATGGTTAGAGGAATACTTCAAAAATATTTATAATAATTCACATTAACAATAAGCTATAAACTCCTTTGGTAGATTATATGTTATTTGAAGGCAGGCACTATGTTTGTCCTGGCTGTTATTTACGTTGCTTAGCACAGAATCTGAGTCATAGTTAAAATTCTAACACATATCTATTGAATGAATGAATGATTGAATAAACAAAAACATTTTAGTAGAAATATAAGTTTTGGCCTTTAATTTGAGAAAATTTAATAATAAAAATATATATAAATTATAAAGATAAGTAATTTTGACCCAAGTATATCTAACGCCATATGCTTTCTTGGTCTTTAGTCGTTTATAATGCTACTCAGTGTACTGCACTTAATTTATACTTTTTAAAAAAAGATTTACAGATCTTTTCTGAATCTCTAACCAAACTGCAAACACCTCAGGCTTAGAGGCACTGTATTCTAGTCCATGGTTATACACATCTTATATAAATATAATAGATTGAACAAGCAAATCTCTGGTGGGGGGAAGCCGTAATTATGTGCAGATATGTTTTGAAATACTCATTCTCTCTACAAAACAGTTGAGAGAGTAAAAGAATCCTTTTCAACCCTAAAGAGCAAGAGCCTGGGAATGTCATTTATAGATTTTAGTGAATACCTTTGGCAAAGAAATCTGACACAACCCAGTATTGAAATATTAAGTACCTAGTACAATGGTTTTGATAATATTTGTGTGCTTTCTACCAAAGAGCCACATTATATTTTTCTGTTGGCAAAAAGTTACCAGATTATAAAATAATTATTACTTTAAATTTTCTTCTGAAAATCTTTTATCATCTTTAAACACAAAATATTTTTAGTGTTTTTTATTTGTTTGTTTATTTTGGCAGCTGGCTGGTGCAGACAAGGATGAACCCTAGATCTTTCTGTTATCAGCACCACAGTCTTAACCAACTGAGCTAACTGGCCTGCCCCATAAACACAAAGTATTTTCAAATAATTAATAGTTTGCATAGTGAAGAGGAAATACTGTATGCTAATTGAGACAGCAATTTTGATTCAAAAAAATATTATATGTAACCATACAGAAGCTTAATTTGTTTGTAAGACTAAGCAGAGGGAAAAAAAAGTTTGTTTCGGAGCATTAAGGACTACTGTACTTAATAGATTTTTAAAACGGAACATGCAATAAACGAAATATTTGTTATTTTATAGGAGAGAGAGAAAAAAACAAAGCAAGATAGAAATCCTCTTGCCAAAGATATTTCACTTCTAGATCTAGATGATTGTAAGTATTATAATTTAAATTTTTCTTTTTGTTTAAATAGGAATGTTTCTTATTTTCATAGTACCTTTCTTTTACATATCCGCAAATGTATCAAAATCTATTGTGAAAGATTTATAGATGAATAAGGCAAGGACGTTTTGGAAATCGGTGATATTAGTATCTTTCATCTATTCAGCATATCAGTTTTGTATCATTTGAATAAATATAGACAGTCAAATAAAAGTGTGCCAAATTTATTTTAAAATCTTTTGCTTTAGTAGTTCATACTTGTTTTACTAAACAATTATCTATATGTCACAGCTTCTACATTGTGAAATGTTGAATATGGGGATTGACACATCTAACGTAAGGAGGTAGGGAATTAGGAAGGTAAATAGAAATGTAAAGGACATTATCTTCAACTTGCCACAATTTTGGTAGGAACTGAAATGGGTTACAAAGCCTTTGGAGGCCAGTTTTGCTGTAACTATCAATATTTTTACTGCAAAAAATCTTTGTCCCAGCATATCTATTTCTAAGAATTCAGAATCCTGCAAATAGATTCACCCAAGTGGGTATATTCCCCATTTCCCCTTAAGTCCTTCTGCATTGTGAGAGAGAGAGGTTGCAACTAACTTTGTTGTTAGGCAGATTTTGCACTGCAAGAAGAGTAACAAGAAGTAAGATTTCATTAAAATTAAACTATGGTCATTTTTCAATATAGTTTTTCCATGCTGGGAGTGAGTTATGTTTTTAGGTTGCCTCATTCTGTCATGATCTGTTTTGTCTGTATTGTTTACCTCACTATTTCCATTAGCCATTGCAGATTCTTAATATAGAGAAATTAAAATGTATAATACAGAGAAATACTTAATATAAAGAAATCGAAAATAAAATTGGAGCCAAATTTGCATTACTTTTTTGCATTTTGGCAAAGAGTTTAAAGTTTGGTGTCATCTAGCATTGCTGAGGTCTGTAGAAACAGACACTGTACAATATGTTTTTGACAGAAAAATAAATAGGTACAGCTTTTTGAAGCCATTTTAGCAATATTTATTAAGACCTAAATTGCACATCATCTTTGAGCTAGCTGGTGTTTTTTTTAGAAATTTATCCTTCTGATAAACTAGCAAAATTAGATCTTATTTCTTCCTTGCTTTTAAACCCTTTAATTTAATGGCTTAATTTTGCCTTTAAATTGAAATCTTTACTTCTTTCTTAGGTTTCTAGACCGTAGATGATCTCCTGCCTACTTCTTACCCACATTTTATACTACTCTGTTTCTTTGCATTTGTCAAAAATACCAGGTTCATTCCTTCCAGGGGCCTTTGTATTGCTCTTCCCCCAACTGAGAACACTTTCTCCATATCTTCTGATGGCAGACTGATTCTTACCTTTCAAGTTCCAGCTCAAAAGTCATTTACTCTTATGCACTGTCTTAGTCTGTTTGTGCTATTATAACAAAATACCTTAGACTGGGTAGCTCATAAACAACAGAAATGTATTGCTCACAGTTCTGGGGGCTGGGAAGTCCAAGATCAAAGTTCAAGCAAATTAGGTATCTAGTGAGGGCTTGCTCTTTCTACTTCAAAGATGGCACCTGCTTGCTGCTTCCTCACCTGGCAGAAGGAGGAATCAGGTTCCCTCAAGCCTCTTTTGTAAGGGCACTAATCCCATTCATGAGAGTGGAGCCCTCAAGATCTAATCACTTCCAAAAGGCCCCACATCTTAATACAACCACAATAGAGGGATTAGGTTTCAAAATAAGCTTTGGAGGGAAATTAACATTCACACCATCGCACGCGCCTTCACTAATGACTGTTGATTATCTTCATGACATTTTTCACTCTGGAATTATCTGAAATATTTTTATTACCTGATTATTATCTGTCCTAACTAGGATGTAAGTTCCATGAACATAGGATTACTCTGTCTTGCTCCTTGTTATTCCTAAAACCTAGAGTGGCACTTGACAGTTAGTGGGCACCCAGTAAATATTTGTTGAAATAATAAAATACGCAAAGGTATATATAAAAGTTTTATTGCAGCATTGTGTATTATAGCAATATCCTGAAAACAAACAAAATGTCTGCCAATAGGGTAATGCAATGATTAACAAAAATGAAGCAAATATATATGCTAATTATGTATTATATATTCAAAATATTGTAAGTTTAAAAAAGATACATGTACAGCATGATTCTACTTGTATAAAAAAGGAATAAAAAAAGAAATATTCTGCACACAAACATGTTTATGCATACATATATTCATACTTCTGGAAAGGCTATAGCAAAACAATTACTGGTGGTTAGCTCTGGCACCTTTGGAATATAGGACTAAATTGGGAACAGAGAAAGGAACAAGAGATTCATTTTATATTTTATATCTTTCTGTGACATTTGAATATTTTACATATAGAGGTTTGTAACTTTTACAATGTAAAAAGTTTAAACTTGTAAAAGAGTAATGGTAAAGCACATTTAAAAAGGAATTAAGGGTACTTGTTACAAGGTACCAGAGTTGACAGATTACAACATTTTTCTCCTTGTTTGACTCTGGATTTCCTGGCAGCTAAGATGAAAAAGAGAAACGTGTAAAATGATATCATTGTTATAGTTTGTTTGATTCTTTTAAAAAGTATGTTTTTGTATGCAGAGACAAAAGGTTTTCTTATAAATTACTTTTTTAAGAATTTAAATGTAAGGTTTTTTTTTTTTTAAATTTTAAAGGAACTTTCATCCCAACTTATATATATTTTTAAGTCAACATAGGATGTATTTCTCTCTTTGTTTTTGATACCCAGGTGCTGTGTCCTAAAACATCTTTTATAGTTCTGCATTTGTCAGAAATGACACTTGAAACTCTCTTATTAACAAGTCAATTCAGCAAATGTTTTTTGATTGTCTGCTAAGTGCAAGATACTTTGCTAGGTGCTTTACTAGATAAATAGGATTTAGTCATTCTCTTCCAGAAACTAAAATCTAGTCAGGGACACATATGCCCGAACAAGTAATTATATAGGAGATATAACAGAGATGCAAAGTGTATTGAAAAAATGAAGGAGACAAAAACCAATTAAAAAGCCACAAAGGACTAGTGGAAGAAGTATGATCTGAGTTTAGAGATAAAGACAAGCCGAGTGCTACTGACTTCCTTATATGCTGCTTATTAGCCTACAGTAGTTCTCCATTGTCCATGGCAAGCAGTTTGTTGATCAAACACAAAAAAGTTACTCTCTAGTGGCTTGAGTTCTCAGCTGTGAGAATTGGATTATTCTTGAAGGAGGGACAGACACATTCCTTATGTTTTATCTAAGAGGTACATTATAATCCATAGAGGTTATTCGGTAGGTACATACTTAACTGCATACCAGGAAAACTTCAAGTACTGAATTTATCCATTTCTTCATTCAGGAAATATTTAATACTTGTTACGATCTAGGTAATTTACTATGTGCTGGAGATGATAAATGAATAGAACATTGTCCCTACCCAAGGAATTCTCAAAGTGTAATGGGAGAAACAGATAAATGGGCAATTAGATTGCCACATTATACTTGAAATGAGAAAGAGATATGTAGAGAATGCTGTTGGGTGTTGGAGTACTTAATCTACCTACCAGTATCAAGATGTAACTCTTGAGCTGAGTTTAAATAAGCATTAGTCAAGCAGTTAGAGGCAAGAGGAGAGGGTGAAGAGGGTACACTAGGCAGAGTAAAGACATGGAGGAAGTAAAGAGTTTCTTACTACTAGAAATAATCATTGTCTCTCTCTAAGGAAGCAGTGTAGTTAGCAAACCTAGCAGTAGACTGGCTATACTGCAAAACTGTTTTTGAATAAATAACTTACTATTTATTTATTGCATCTGTTGAGGGAATATTATCATGAGCATAGGCATTAGTCCTGGTATGCTTTTAATCAGGTTAGTGAATTAATTTCCTTGTGTCTCATTTTATTGTCAGTAAAGCTTCAATAGTTCCTTCAGATTATGAAGTTATGTGACTCTGTTTCATGGGGTCAGTTGATAATACATGAGAAAATACTCGTGCGAGGATAATATATAACTTAGCAGCAGTCCATGGGTATTGTTAGACTTGGCGGTAGCAATATGCTTTCTGCTTATCAGGCATATTTTATATTTTTGCAAATTGAAATATCTTTTAGCACCCTAAACCATGTGATCTCAATAGGATGATCATAAAGCAGCAATCATATTCTGGTGTTCTTTTATAGGAAATGTAAACTGGTCATTACCTGTCAGCCAGCAGTAATCATGCTTCAGATAAGCCCTATGATCTGTGATATCACATTGTTGAATGAATTATGGTTGAGGCAGTAGAGTGGAGTGGCAAGAGGACAGTGGAGCTAAGCTTCCTGAGTTTGAATCCCAGTTCTATTACTTACCAGCTTGTACCTTGGGCAGCTTACTTAACCTCTCTGTGCTTTAGTTGCTTTATCTATAAAATTGGGATAATACTAAAACTTTTTAGGGTCACTTAATTCTTCTAGGATTAAATGAGTTTAATACATGTAAAAACACTTAAATCCATGCCTGGCACATGATAAGCATTTTTATAAGGTTAGTGAAAATGATGATGATGACAACAATGATATAGATTGTGCAACAACAGCAGCAAATTACATGTAACAAGTTGAAGAACTACATATTAAATCATTATATAAGAATTTTACTTATCTTAAATTTTAAACCAAAACTTTAAACAGAAGAATAATTGTATAATTACTGTATTAAATATACTTCAGCAAAGAAAAAGAAAGTGCTTTGTAGAAAGTTTTTAAAATAAAAAGAAGAAAATAGAATTAGCTTGCAATCCAAACAGTCTGGGTTAACATTCTGTCATATCACTTCAGATTTTCTTCATATGTAAATCCCCCTCCAAATTGTATCATACAGGGATGCTGTTTTATTGCTTCTTTCTCTGTTTATCATTCACATTCTTTTCCATACCATAAATATTTTTTAACATGTCCATTTTTAATAACTGCATGGTTATCCTTTATATTGTTGTAATAAATTCTGTTTAACAGATTTACTATTGTTGGAAATTAAACTTGGTTTTTTGCTATCATAATCAGTGAAGGAAGCAATACACATCACTGTAAATATATTGTTGAGTTATCTCCAAAATTGTTTTCTTCAGATAAATTTTTAGGAGTAGAATTGCCAGGATAAAGGCTTTGAAGAATTATTTTGTCTGGAACTGCCTTTCACAAAGCTTGTACCAACTTCCACAATATTTGTATGAGAGTGCCAGATGCCTTATATCCTCACTGGTGCTGGATTTTGTATTTAAAAGTTGCCTTTGCCAATTTGATAGGTGGAAATGGTATCTCATTTTAACTTGTATGCCATGATATTAAAAAACAAAAACCCCAAACAAAAAACCTATGTAGAATCATTTTATTTCTATGCATTAATTAAATATGTAAGCATAGTCAGCTAGCCTCAGAATCCACTTTAGAGTGAGCTTTCAGTGTAAGCTTTCATCTTGACAGAGCTGTAAGCAAAAAAATTCATCTGTTTAATACCAGAGCCTCTGTCTTCTAAAATGATAAAAACAAACAAACAAACAAAAAACTATCTTTTTTTTTCTTTTTAAAAAAGAGTGGAACATGCCTATGGTGTGAATTTTCTTCTTGTCTCTTGATCATATTTATCCAAGCCATAGTTGAAATCAGAGGCTATTTTTTATTCCTTACATGGATATCTAATATTTTGAATGGATGGATGGCGGGTGGATGGGTCAATAGATGGACACACAAACGAGCAAGGATGCATTTAGAACCCACCAGAAAAGTTACATGCTATTGCCTGGAAAGACAACATGTTGTGATCCAAGTTAGAAGATTTCTAATTCTATAGTGGTTCCACCGTTTACTTGTTTTATGACTGTGGCAAGTCTTAATCTCCTCAGTTTCCAGTGTCTTAAATATAAATGTCCTTTCTAAGCCTTCTTACCTCACTTACCTTACTTCAGTCCTTTTTACCTCATTCCTAAACTATTGTAAAATTTTTCTTACTGCCAACCCTATTCTCTTTCCTTCAGTCTGTCCCTTACACTGCCATCTGATTAATCATCCTGTGGTATCATATTCGTCATATTATTCCTCTACTGGGAGATTTTTAACAGTTCTCCTTGGTCTATAGGATAAATCCAACCCCTGGAGGTTTGCAGTTTCTCCCCTCTCAGCTTTTGTTTACAGCATTGTCTCATCTAACACAATTAACTGACTGCTGCTTTTCCTATTATTCAAATTCCACCCTTTACTTAAAAGCTGGCTTTATTTCCTCCTATTCTTGAAGCCTTCTCTTACACCCTGCCCCCCGGTGATCACTCACCACCCCAACTCTTTGTGGCATTTGCTAACTGTTCAGTGGTTTTCAGAATAGGTCTAAAGAAGCCTTGGGATTTTTAGCACGTCTTTCGCCACACTAAGTGAGTGCCAGGGCGGGGGGTG
>NW_007728521.1:96183-116855 GCF_000696425.1 Galeopterus variegatus | reverse complement strand
GGTGGGGGTGGGGGTGGGGAG
The DNA here is from genome assembly GCF_000696425.1 of Galeopterus variegatus. Classification (NCBI taxonomy): domain Eukaryota; kingdom Metazoa; phylum Chordata; class Mammalia; order Dermoptera; family Cynocephalidae; genus Galeopterus; species Galeopterus variegatus. The sequence goes on along the minus strand of NW_007728521.1, from coordinate 116,834 downwards.
CTAACAGCTCCATTCCCTCCTCCACTCAATATCCACTGTGGTTTTTCTGTTGTATATGTTGATTTTTTTTTTTTTATTGATTATACCTATCTGTGGGGTACAGAGTTGAATATCAGTACCTATCCCCACAATCTGCAATATGTGTTCAAATCAGCATGATTAGTATATTCAACATTATACAATGTAATCATTTTTTGTGACCCTTTACCAGTTTCTCACTAACCCCCCCCCCCCCACTACTTCTGGCGGCCTCAGTTTCGTTCTCTCCTTCTGAAGTTCAACAAATTTCTGTGATAGTTGTCTCTTTCTTTTTCTACTTGTTTATTTTTTTAGCTCCCACTTACGAGTGAGGACATGTGATATTTCTCTTTCTGGGCCTGGCTTATTTCACTTAACATAATTTTCTCTAAGTTCATCCATGTTTATGCAAATGGAAGAATTTCATTCTTGTTTATGGCAGAGTAGTATTCCATTGAGTATATATACCACATTTTCCTTATCCGGTTATCTGATGATGAACATTTAGATTGGTTCCAACTCTTGGCTGTTGTAAACAGAGCTGCTATAAACGTGGGAGTGTGGGTATCCAGACATGATGATTGCCATTCCTTTGGGTATATACCCAGAAGTAATATTGCCAGATCATATGGTAGTTCTACCTGTAGTTGTTTGAGGAACCTCCATACTGTTTTCCATAATGGCTGCACTAATTTACAGTCCCACCAGTGGTGTATGGGGTTCCGCTTTGTCAGCATTCTCACAAGCATTTGTTATTCTCTGTCTTTTTGATAATAGCCAGTCTAACTGGCGTGAGATGACATCTCATTGTCATTTTGATTTGCATTTCTCTGATGCTTAGTGATGTTGAGAATTTTTTCGTGTCTTTTGGCCATATTACATATGTTGAGATTTTACTTAAGATTTCCTTTGAAAGTTTTCTTCTCTGGCAATATCATTTATGGACTCTGCTGTTACTTTTTTTTTTTTTTTCTCCAAGCATGTATGTCTTATTTTTCTTAATTAGGTCTTAAGTTACTTGAAGACAAGGACCATATCTTGAACGTTTTCTCTCCTTTGCTGCGTTGCTCAAGAAATATTTATTGTTAACTTTATGGATTAGTATTTGTTCTGCCTAATTTACAGAATATTGTGAGACTAAAATGAGAAAAAGATGCTTTGGAAAGTGTAAGTTAGTAAATGTTACTTCCTTTACAGTGTGATTTTAGAGTGAGAATTTGTTGGGAGCTAAAACATTTTAATTTATTTCATTCAACAAACAGTTGAGAAATTACTAAGCACAAAAATTAAGTTAAAGTCTGTTTGCATAGACAATTTGTATCATGTAAAGATACAAATTTTGTTACATGAGAAGTACAGTTATAGAAGTTTGTTCAAACATATGTGTAAAACAAGGAAGGCACATCTATGCCGTGTTTAGGTGAGTCAGGGAGTGCTTTCCCTCTAAGTGGTATCTTGACAGGTACAAGTTGCAGGATGAGCACAGTAGAGGAGTATCTTCTAGGCAAACAGAGTATAATAGAAAAGGCACAAAGATATAAAAGAAGATCTTGCGGACTATTATTCCAGAGAGCTAGAGCATAAGAGTGCCTGATGAAACTGGAGATAAGCTGGACCTGAGCTGCCCAATATGGTGGCCACTAGCCACATATGGCTCATGTGCTCTTGAGATGTGGCTTGTATGACTAACATAGTGCATTTTTAATTTTAATTAGTTTAAATTTAAGTAGCTACATGTGGCTAGTGGCCACTATATTGGACAGCAACTGATATAGAACATTTCCATTATCATAGAAAATGCTATTGAACAGGGCTGAGCTAGTCCTAAAAGAACCATGTACATTTAATTAAGGAGCTGGACTTTTATCTTATAGGTGCTTATGATCCTTTGAAGAGTCTTAAGCAGGGGAGCAACACAATCAGATTTGCATTTTTAAAAGATATTCAAACCTACATGGATCTGTTCTCAAATATATCATAGCAGGTTTAGAATCAGTCAAACATTTCAGTCTAGTATATAGCTTTTGCTGACAAAGTATAATTAAAAGGAAGTTAAGTAGCCTGGACCCCTAATTAGTTACAGTGTAGAATAAAATAGAGAAAAGTATTTAAATATCTTAAGACTTCTAATTCAACTGGAGAACTCTCTTGAAAGCAATTTGCTATTCTTTATATTAGTCTGGAAAAATGTTTCTCCACCTTTTTCTTTCAGTGAAATTACTGGGTCATAAATGTTAGTGATAATGTTATGTGATAAAAATTTTCAAAAACTATTACTCAAGATATTTATATGCTTATTTTGTTATAGGATTTGCCATTATTTTTTGAAAGCTAAGACTAATAATTGCTGTGACTTGATCATAACTTGACTAAATCAAGATGTTAAATAGAATTGTCATACATTTATTAACCAAAGTAATTTAATTAGATTTACTAACAATAAAAATGTTGCTTTTAATAATTTGAATTAAATTTTCATGCACGTTTTCTAATTTGAGCCTTTTCTTACAGTTAACCCAGTATCCACTCCGGTTGCACTTCCCACACCAGCTCTTTCTCCAAGCTTGATAGCTGATCTTGAAGGCTTAAACTTGTCAACTTCTTCATCAGTCATTAGCGTAAGTTATTTTTAAAATAAACTAGCTCAGTTTTCATATGATGCCATTGCATCTTTTTTATTAAAATGCAAATAATTGAAATGAATTCTTAGTCTTGAACAGTTTCTCCTTTAACAGCAAGTGCAATTCAGGTATGACCTTTTAATTTTGTAAATAGTTTTTAGATTTACTCTACCCAAACCATTATTTTCTCAATTTATTTGTGTTTATTATCCATATGTAATTATCATGTGTACTTTTTTTTGTGGTACCATTATATATCTGTAACAGGGTTCCTTGTTACATTGAGGTAGTTTATATACCTGAATTCTGCCGTACAGAATTGTTGTCTACGTTAAGAGGCTCTCATTCCCATAATCATTCTATTTCTACCACACTGTTCTTTCACCACAGGCTATTAAAAATTCATGACTTTTCATTTAAAAGTCCAAGATTGTATTTCTCTTTGTGCTATCTTTATACGTATATTTACATGCTTTGGTGTCTTTAAAAATTTTTTTAAATGTTATTTATAGGGTGTGACTTGAAGTGAGACCAGAGGCCTGCCTATCACAAAATAATGCCAAAACCGTCAACCTGTCATAGTATCTGAAACTGCAGTAACTTTTTTTGTGTTTCTATGTTATATCCACTAACTTTTCACTCTAAATCAAGCATGCTGCCTAGGTTGTATAATCTGTGGATATACTTGACCTCCTGTTAATTTGTTGTCAGAAATCTGACACAATAAGAGATGGAATAGTAAGCTTTGATGGGCACAGGTAGCCAGTGTGTAAAAAGGTTCCTAGGGCTGGCAGGGTACTGCAGGGTACCTAATTGATGATCTCAGCTACCAAGGAGCATAGAGCTGCTTCTGCCAAAAGTGGGAAAGAGGAGTACCTAATTCTTACGTATTGTTACAAAAAATTCCTCCTTCAAAGCAAATATGATGTCAAGACCGCACAATTAGATACTAAAAAGAGATACTTGCATTCCTGTTCAACTTTTGTCAGCTGACTTAGAAAGTACAGTTGAAAGCTGTTAAGCTACAATGTTCTTTTTAAGTATAGAATGATATTTCTCTTAACAACTCAGAAATGAGTAAGAATGGTATTTGGGATTTTAGTTTGCCCTTCTTGTTTCCAAAAGGATAAAGCACATTAAAAGAGATGGGAGGAAGCATTGAAAATAACCAGTTAAGTCTTTCATTTATTCAAGTAATAAATATTTATTCAGCATTTGTGGTAGGTTCTAAAGAGAAAGTAGTAATCAAAAAGGCTATAGGGAAGTAGTTATTTCCTAAAAAAAATCTATAGTGAAGTACTTATTACCTTGAGTAGAGCAGGAGGCCCCTAAAAACTTGGTAGACAGTAAGGCAGTGGATAAATAACTTGGGCTCTGATGTCAGATGTCCAGGGTGCAAATCCTGGCTTTGCCACTTACCAGCTATGCGACCATGGGCAAATTGGTAAAGGAAGATTTCTGCATCTCAGTTTCCTATGAGGATAATATCTGCCTCACAGGATCATTGTGAGATTAATGAGATAATACATGTAAAGCTCTTAGAGCAGTGACTGGCACATTGTCATCACTCAGTAAATATTAACTAATACTTTTAAGAGTGCTATGATATGTGATAATGGGCCCTGAGTAGACTCTCATACTTTAGAACCATAAGAAGAATGCAGTTGAGATTAGAAAAGCTTGTAGTGAATTTTCATTCATCACAAAATAATTGAAAGACTTACCACCCTTTTATACTAAGGAAACTATTTATTGGGATGATCTCTTCAAGGGAAAGGAAAGCACTCCATCCAAACTTGGGCAAAAAAGGGCTGCCAGATGTGATGTGGCTGAGGGAAGCAGGACCTCAACACTCACCTCCCAAAGCTAATGAAATGATCAAATAGTACTAAAAAGATTAGCAAGCAGTAATCCAGCAACAACCAAATAAGGAAAGAAGTAGAACTTTAAACAAAGAAAGAGGTAGTCCTTTGCAAAGTGTAAATGAACTGAATATTCTGGCACAGAATGGCATGGCTTCTTTCTCATCATATGCGTGAATCAAAAGAAATGGACTAAAGACATCAGAGGAAAAGAATCAAAGAAAATCCCTTGAAAATTACAACTCCCATGTAGTGTTAAGGAGGAGGTTTTTTGGATCCTGAAATGAAATTCATAGATAGTAGAGTAAATCCATAATTTTCAAGTCAACATGTTGCCCTAGAATGAAAGGAGAAATAAAACTAATTTATAGTAAAATAATATTTACATTGATCTATAAATGCTTAACTGTGATTGTATTCGAAGATGTAATGAAGTGGTTAAATGATACTGGCACTCATGTAGAACTCATGAGTATGGAAGCTATAAATGCAGACTGATATAGATGTGTTATACTGGTAACTTAGATAGTATTGGTTGTGACGTTTCCATTAGTGACATGATTTTTCAAACATTGAACAGTTTTTCTGGATCATAAGTAGTTGCATTCTGGAAAAGTGAGCATATTTAAAACTTTGCAAAAAAAGTGCTTTGTATTTATATGAGGGGGTTTTCAGAAAGTTCATGGAAAGATTTGTATTGTCTTTTAATTCTATTTTTCCATGAACTTTTTGAAGTACGCTTGTACAGATTGTACTATATCCCTCACAAAAGCTGTTATAATTTCGCCTATTATCGATTGATTCCTACTAAGAAAAAATGAAATTATTAACATTCAGATGTCTTATTGGGTATTCATGAGGTGAAAACTTATTTAAAATTACTTAATCCTCAAACATTTTACATACCAGGTACTTCAAAAAGTTTGTGAAAAAATAGAATGAACTATTTCAGGTACCCTTGTATTGTATGGTTGTTTTCTTTGCAGAACATCTGGCATCCCTGGCCTTCACCCTTTAAAGCTACTAGCAGTGTCCTTACGTCCCTCCCACCAGTCATGTTCCAACTGCAGGCATTAAAGCAGAACAGTGTAGCAATTAAAATTACAGGCTCTTGAGCCAGACTGCCTACATTCAAATCAGAGCTCTGCCACTTTTCAGAATAAGTGACTTCGTGTAAGTCTGGATACCTCCCAGTGCCTCAGGTTTTTCATCTGTAAAGATAATACTACCACCTAACTTGTAGGGTTGTTGTTAGTATTAAATGAGTTAAGATGTGAAATGTTTGACAGTACCTGATACATATTAAGCACTAAGTATTTTCTGGTTTTTTTTTGTTTATTACATTATTATTACAACTTTATAAAGGAAATAAAGTATGACCCAAGAAAATTGTGTTATCTTTCTCTTATTAAGGCAGCACATAGATATGCTCAAACATGAAAAGAGCTGAGTCCTACTTTACGGAAAAAAGGGGGATGGGGACACTACTCATTGTTGGAACCAATCAAGGGGCAATTCAAAATAATAGAATCAGTAGCTATGGAAATTATGGCCACAGAATTGAGTATAAATGATAAAATGAAAACAACAAAAGAAATCAAAACTAGAAGGTGAGGAGAGGAAAAGATGTTAATCATTTCATTTTTTCATAGTAGAAAATCAATCAGTAATAATGCAGAATTGAAACAGAGCTTTTGTTTTTGTTTTGTTTTAAATGAGACTCAGACCTCTTAATGATTTGTATATAATCAAAGAACATTTATCTGAAGTTGTGGAGGGTGTGTGTGTGTGTGTGTGTGTGTGAAGTTTTATTTTAGTGTCTTTTTATTTAATTAAAATAAGATTATAATCCCATTCTAAAGGATAATTTGTTTCTCTGTATATGTGTGTTCATCCATGCTTACAGAACTGTCATATTTACCATGGCTAATAGTTATTTTAGGTGGTATGATTTTTGGATGACTTGTTGATTTCTTTTTTGTACTTTTCTGTAATCTTTAAATGTTTTATTAAATACTAATTAACTTTTTAAGACAATAAAATTATTAGTATAAAAATGGGCAAAAGTACAAAAACAAGCAAAATTAATTTATGGTATTACAAGTCAGAATAGTAATTACTCTTAGGGGAATTAGTACTTGTAAGGAAACATAAGAGGATTTTCTGGGGTGCTGATAATATTCAGTCTTTTGATCTGGTTGCTGGTACCTGGGTATATTCTGTTTATGAAAAAATCATTGAGCTTTGCATTTAAGATATGTATACTTTTCTGCATGTATATTGTACTTCAGTAAAACATTTTTAAAAATTGGTCAAACAAAGTAAATACATTATTCATAAAAGAGGAAATACAAATGATAATGGATATGTGGAAGATGTTCAGTAATACTAATGAAAAGATGCAAATTTAAAGAACTGTTTTGCCTGTTTCAGCAAAAATCACAAGACCAACATTCATTGTTGGTGAGGGATACATGAATCAGACATTATGCAGTGTCCCACATGTGAAAATATAAATTAGTACATCACTGTGTTCGGTTTTGTTTTTTGGCAAGTGGCCAGTTTGGGAGAGTACATCATTCTGGATCTGTATAAAAAGCCATCAAAATATACATACTCTTTGACCCAGTAATCTCATGTCTAGATTTTTCTTCTAAGAAAATAACTAGAAATACAAATATTTATATGCATAATTGCTTATAACCTAAATGTCCAGTGATAGGAGAATGATGGTTGCACAAAGTATGGCAAAAACAATTTAAGGAATTTTTTACAGTCATTAAAATGTCTTTATTATGTACCTTAATGAGATGAGAAAATATGGTATAATATAAAGTGAAAAAAGGAATATAAAATATTATGTATATGATCTCAATTTTGTAACATTGAACAATTGTTCTATTTTTAAATTCAGATAACTTGAAAGAGTAGAACAAAGTGCATTGTAGTATTAACAGAGCTTTTCTGAATGATGAGACTATGGATGATTTATGTTATTTTTCTTCTGTATATTTTTCAGTATTTTCCAGATTTTCCTCTAATGCAGATGTAACACATCTGTTATTAAAAAACAATACTTTTAAAAATAGAAATGGAAAGCACATATATGAATGACTAGGATTCCTTTTATTGGCACATCTAATGTCTTTCTGGATCAACACTACTAATTAGTTGGGTGATAGTGTGTAGATCATTTGGTTTTCTCTAACAGAAAACGATAGCCAGGTAGATCTCCACATTTTCTTTTAACTATAATATTCTATGTGTGTATGAACCTAGGATGGAATTTGGAAGTAATGAAAATAGTTACACTTCAATGATTTGAATAGTTTGTAAAAATAAATAAACGAAACATTTTTTAGCTTATATGATGACTTCCTGGTCATAGGCAATTTTTATTTACTTCAGTGGATTATTTAAGTGTATTTGGTATTATATGAGTAGATTTTATTTTTTGAAATTACCAAAATATTTTCAGTGAAACCCAAAGAACTATTCCTTTTTCACACCAAATATTTTTCTAATGAAAATATTTCAGTTTGTTCTAAATCTTTGAATTATATATTCAGAACTCAGATTTTTTAAAAATAATGCCTAATAAACATTATCATCATTATAAGGAAATGCTTTATTTTTTCAAAGTCTGTGATAAAGATGATGTGTAAACACAGCATTTGTTTCAGCCTTGCATGAGTCTAATTAGCAGTTGATCAACAAATGCCTCCATAAATGAGGGAACATTTTAGTTCCTGCTATAGTATTTCAGTGAACAAACTGTGGTTAATTTAATGGATTATTTTACTAGATTATTATTAGGGCATGTGTTTAAATCAAGCCCTGAGTATGCAGAAACAGCAGTCCTTAGAATGTTAGGCTTCTTGTGGGGGTGAAAAAGACTATGGAGGGAAAAGGACGATTTTGTGTGTAAGAATAAATGTGAAATAAGAATAGTTTACTTCTGCTATTAGAAATTTTGTTGTGAAACCCCAATCTCTTGTGCTTTAGATGACTTTTCCTATATTTGGGTCACAAAAACATTAAGGTGAATAAAACAGTTAAAGTTACCTCTGGAAACTATGTTAGTGAATATTTGGCTTTAACTGGTAAATATCAGCATGAAACCTTGACTCATCCTTTGTACTTTTTGTTTATTCTCAAACTAGTTGTATAAGAAACTTTATTAATTTATTCATTTTCTATTAAGATTATGTTTCTATGGGGAAAGTCTGTCCTATCTTACTTAGGTTATATGGTTCCCAAGGCAATCCCCCAAATGCTATACAATTCATAATGGAGGTATAGCACCTATGGTTCTTTAGCACCTAATCACAAGTCAGAAGGTTTTTGTGGGAATGTACGTTTAGAGTTCGAACTTAAAATGCAAAGAACTCATTTAGAAAGTCAGAGTGACATTTTGGGAAATTCATTGAATTTGGAACCCATAGAACTGGTTTCCACCCTTGACTGAGCTACTTCCAATCATTGTGACTTTGGGCAATTGTTTGACTTGTATAAATTTCCATTTTTGAATTTGGGTACTTTCCGTAAACACCTAATTGTGTTTTCATGAAAATCAAATGAAGAAACGGCCTGAAAATGTTTGAATTCTATTCCATCTCTGTAAACCCTGAAATATGGTTCTGTGGCCCTGGAACAAGGGAGAACATGATTTTAGAACAGATAATAGATTCATATTTGAGGATCTCAGGCAGGACATAGAGATTATGAGAGAAAGGATTCCCTCAAGATTAGGATTGACAGAGGATAGAGGCTTGAAGGTCTTTATGTTCAGTAAAAATGTAGGTTTTACATCACCTGTCACATCTATTTCCCTTCCTCCAGCCCCCAAATTGGATACTAGAACTATGGAGAAAGGATAAGTGGCTCAGTGAAACAAAACGATAAAGTCCCTAGGAAGCACCAGGATCCGCAAAACTCTTATTTAGAAAAAAGGATAATTGCTGAGTCTGCCTAGCAAAGTTGGCCATTCTTGTCATGGGCATTTCTAGGTCAGGCAAAAGTCACTGTACTATGTGCCCAAACTGAAAGTTTGTTATGGGATTATAACTCTTTTTTCCATCTCAAAAAATTCACACTAAAAGTAAACATCAATTTGCTTTAAAATGTTTGGGAAAAAGTTTGGGATTGGTTCCATGTTTTTCTCTTCCTTAGAACTGAGGAAAGAAGAAAATTTAATTTCTTGAGTACGTTCAGTGTCTTACTAAGAGAAAAAATACAGAGAGTTTTATTTCTAAAAGGAGCAAGAATGGTACATGTCATTCCTTAGTAACATACTTTCTTAATTATGTTTCCTATATACTTCTTTAATATGACCAGAGCTAGTGTTACAGAAATCAATACTTCCCATAAAGTAAAGAAACAATGGTATGAAAAATAGACTCAGCAGGAATTTGTGCAGCTTGCGTACAAGCATGTCTCTTCCCTGTGTCATATTCTGTGCTGAGGGAAACATTAGCACCTCCTGAACTGAAGCCAAATAACAGCAGGTTAAGCCATCTCTCATCTTGTTCTTAGTCTTAGGGAATTGGTTATTGGGTAATGCTTCCAAGTCTAGCAACTGTAACTCAAGGGTCACCTGAATCAGCACTTGTAGCTTTTCCCTAAACCCTTATCTTATAGCAATCCACTTGTGTCTTGAAACGGTCACGCTATCCTTTACTCCAGCTAGAAACTTATTTGCCTGATATTTCATCAGGTCTGCTCACAAGTGTTTCAAAGAGAAAGAGTGCCCTTAGTGAAATCATTGCTTAGTTGGTTTTGAGCCATGGTAATTCACTCCACCCAATTACCAACAAAGCAATCAAAAGTTTTCCCACCCATCATATTTTCTTAATACTGTTCATCGTGTTAGCCCGGCTTAAATCAAATCTGAAATATGTGTGCTTATTATAATTACTGAATGGTTGCCTATATGAGGGTCGTTTAAAAAAAAAAAAAAAAAAACCTTTGCTATAGGAAGCTTATTTTTCAAATATTGAAAGCTTGTAAAAAGTAGGCTTCTTTAAAAGTTAAAAAGTCTTAACAATGTAAGTGTTGGCAAAAAATGTAGGCATACCTAGTGGGAGTGCAGATTGGTAAAACCACACTTCAGAGAGTAATTTGGAAATAATCAAGTTGAATATATGCGTTCCCTGTAAGACCAAGCAATCCATTTGGATACACATGAAAACATATGCAAGAATGTTCACTGGCACATTGTAAGAGTAAAAAACTAGAAACAAACGTCTATCACTAGAATAGATACATAAATTGTGGCATACAAATACAATGGAGTACTATGCCAGTTGTTACAATGAATGAACTAGAAATACTTGCTAAACATGGATAAATCTAAAAACAATATTAAGAAAGAAAAGAAAGTTACAGAAGTATAATACAGCATGAAGCCATTTGTAGAAAGTGTAAAAATATGTAAAATAATGTATGTAATTGATGGATGCATACATATGTGAATAATGTTTAAAAACAGATGACTGATAACATCACATACAAATACTACTGGTTACTTCTGATGCCAGGAGGAAAGAGGAATGAAATCTGGGAGGGCTACACCTGGAAGTGTCATTCAGATTTATAAGGTTTTATGCATGATGCTGGTTGGGGTGGAGACACTATTGGTTTTTTTGTTTGTTTGTTTTAAAAATATATATTCTTTATACTTATTTGCATGAATTATTTTATATTTTGGTTGTCATAAGTTGGAGTAATAATAAATATTAACTACATTAAAAATCACCTAAATAGTACCATAGATGTCTTCAATTATATTAAGTGCTACTATGGATGTTTCTCTTGGTCTTGGGGGGGTCTCAGGAAGCAGGACTACACATAGCTTCTGCCAGGAGTCCAGGGAGCAGGGCCACACATAGCCCTGCCAAGAGAGTGCAGCGAGGTGAGTTGCTCAGGGCATGCCCTGAGCTAGGGGCTGCCTCTTAGGGAGGGGGGCAACCAGAAACCAGACACAAAGTTCTGGGACTTAGCACATGCACTAAGCAACTTTATTGTCTACAGGCATGTATTATAGATGTTTTAGCCAGCTGTGAGCCCTTCCCATACCTCCCTGTGTCCTAGGCAACTCAATAGGAAGTCTGTGGTTTGTGGTTAAGCCTTGCGAATTCTTGCTGACCTAGTCTTTTTGCATTTTGCATTTCTGCTGACACAGTCTAAGTCCTGGAGAGCAAGAGTGCCTCCATCTTTAACATGTGTTCTCCTTCATTTTCATCCACTACTATATCCTGCATAGATTACCTCATTTGATTTACTTCTCACAACAAACCTAAAAAGGTATTATCTTCTATTTTAAAATTTATATTTTTATTGTTTCCTTCATTTTCTAACTTAAAAAAATTATAATTTATTTTTGTAGTTGTCAACACCACCCAAATGATGATAGAAGCTAAACTTGAATCCAGGTTTTATGCTTCTAAATTCCATGCCTTTTTTTCTGTCTGTTTCTACTTTCCTTGAGAATTATATAAATCAATCTATATAATATGTGATAAACTCCTTAAAATAGTTTAATTATTGAAATGCATTTATATGTTCCTTGCAATCTTATTTACACCGTGATTTACCTGGTAAGTCTTTTTTGTCGTAGGTGGTGCAAACTTAATCCATACTTCATTCTGTGTTTAGTTTTCATAAATTCTCAATCAGAGTTCAGATGAATGGGACTTTAATTCTATTTCAATAAAAATCTATTGTAAAAGAGAAAGCGTTATAAGTCCTATTTCAAAGAATTATAGTTGTAGTAAAATAAAAATTTAACCCTTTAGATTAGATTTTATTGCAAAATTTTTTTTTTTTTACTTATGTTAGCCACATAGTTGTTTGTAGATGGTAACTTTTTTTAAACGTTCAATAACAAGAATTGGCAATATTCTGAAATGAGTTTAAAGCAAGATTTGCCTTTGACAAAACCAGCACAAATGATCTGACTTTCAAGTGGTGAAATACTGTCTGTATTCTTTAGCCCTTGTATTTTGCAGTGTTTTCATGGGTATGACCGATAAAAGGCAGGTAATGACACATTTTCCTTTAATGTTTATGTTGTTCCTAGATATCAGTGAGATCCTCTCGATACTTGCATTCTAACATACATGCAGACTGGAATTATCATAGCTTAATTTCATTTACTTGAAAAATATATTTATTGAACACAGTATGACCAAGTCACTATGCTAAGAATAAAGATAACAGGTTAATAATATATCATCCCTTCCTAATGGAGCTCACAATTTAGAGACTGAAACAGACCAGAAAACATTTATTAAGTCTTATAGGAGCACAGAGAAGGGAACAAGTAATTCTGAAAGAGGGGCTATCAGTACAGACACAGATAGTGATATTTGTGTTGGGTCTTGAAGAATGGCTGAGTTCACCAACAATAAAGAAAAGGGAGCAAGTATTTCAGACACAGGGAATGGCTAGATCATAGACAAAAGATGCAATATGTATTATATTTTTGAGAAATTGTGTACCTAGCTGTAGCTAGTGTGCAAGATGTGTGTATTGGGAGAGAGAGAAGTGGCTACAGATGAAGCTGGTAAAATGGTTGGGAAAACTTTGTGGAAGACTTTGGAAGGAATTCTGAAGATTTTTAAGCAGGTCATTGATAGTGATCAGATCTTTGTTTTATAAAGTCGTGTGGAAGATTAATTGGACAGGAGGAGAGTGAAGGAGTGGCTTGGTGACTGTTTAGATAGCTAACTGTGGATTCCATTTGAATGATTATCTGAATAGTGGTACCCAAGTAACCAAGACAGAAAATACAAGAGAAGGAGGAAAGGACAATGACATTGAAATTTAGTTTGGGACATGTTGACTCTGAGGTGCTCATTGGAACATCAATTTAGACATTTCCGGTAAGAAGGTATAAATCCATTCTGGATTTCAGAGAAAAATCAGGGCCAGCTGTTTAGAAATACACACACACAACCCTCAAAGCCATCAGGATACAGGTAATACTTTAAGTCAGGGAAATAGAAAAGCCTATTCAGGGAAACCTTGTGGGGTGAGAGGAGAAAAATGAAGATGCAATTCTGGGGACCATCATGATTTAAGAGGCAACAAAGGAAAAGGCCAACTAGGAGTGAAAGAAGGAAGTGAATTGTAGAGCGTGATGTCAGGAGACTCAGTTTACTCAGGGAAACAGACAAATCATTAGCGTAGTAAGTGTTGTAGTAGAGAGACAAATCCACTAAGTGCTCCTGGATGACAAAGTTTCTTTAGAAAAGCATGTACATATGTGACCTTGGAACCGAGTCTTGAAGAATAAGTGTTTGTCTAGGTGACTGGAGTAGAAGAGGAATGACATCCCTGGCAGAGAAAATAGTATATGCAAAGGCTTGAGGTGTGAAGGAACTTGGAGTATTGCAGAAACAGTAGTTCATTGTGGCTAAAGTATAGTGTGTATAGGTGCAGTAACTAGGTTTGATGCTTGAGAATTATGTTGGTGACACACTGTCATGGGAAAATTGTAGTAAGGATTTCTTAACTGGTTCTTTTCCAATCTTATCCTGTTGTGGTATATATAGAAAAGCAGTCGTTTTCCAAGTGTGCTCTAGGGTAAACAAGAGAATGCTGAAGAAGGAGGCTGGAGACACCCAGTCCAGGAGCTCCAGCTATCTTGGCCTTCCTCCCTCATGGGGGCAACATCACAGCACACCTCTATCCATTTGTGGCAAATTAGTGAGTCACTAGCTGATGACCTAGGTACCGTAAAGATAGCAGTTTTAGTCCTTGTGGATCACAGTCCTTAAGTGGAATTTAATTTAGGAGGATGCAGGGAGATTCATTAAGAAAAATGATTATGACAGAATATCAAGGTAGTATATTGAAGAATAGTAAATAATTCCATGAACAGTCTGCAAAATAGAAAACAGAGCTGGAAAAAAAAGGTGGGGGAGTGGGGGCTAATCCATTATAATATGCACTTGGAGTTAGCCAAACTTGAGGTGAAGAGCACCATCCTCCAGATGGCTAAGTTGGCCCAAGACTTCTGACACCAACTGCAGGTTTAGGAGTTTCACAAAATCACTCTCAGGTTCAATAGTTTGCTAGAACAACTCAGAGACTCAGAAAAGTGTTATATTTAGGATTACAGTTTTATTATAACAAAAGAATACAAATTAGAACCAGCCAAAGGAAGAGCCATATAGGGCAGATTGTGGGAGGGTTCCAAATGTGCAACTTCTAGATTACCCTACTGGCATCAAAATGCAGCAGTATGAATGGAGTATAGGCATGGTCGATTGAATTGTTGCCGCATGGTTGAACTCAATCTCCAGCCCTACCCTCTTCCTGGAGGTCAGGCTGATGTTAAGTGGCCCAAAGCCCAAACCCTCTAACCACATGGTTGGTGTCTTGCTGGCTTGCCCAGCCCCCTTCTCGAGTTATCTCCTAGCATAAGCTAGCTAAGGTCCCACCATGAGTCACCTCAATGACATAAATTATCTGGTGTTGTGCCAGGGGGCCCACCATGGGTAACAAGGACATTCCTATCACCGGGGGAAATTTCAGGGGTTTAAAGGTGACCTCTCAAGAGCTGGGACAAAGTCTCTCTTTAGGTGAGGCCAAATTCCTTGCTACACATATGCCAATTAAGTGTTTTATTCATTCAACAAATATTTATTCAGGCAAGAATATGAGGTCAAAAATATAGTGATGGACAAGGTGGGCAAGTTTCTGCCCTCAGGGAGTTTACAGTTGAGTGGGAAAATAAAGAATTGCCTCAAAGGAATACAATTACAGTCTACTCGGTGCTTTCACTTTTGTAGCATAGTTTTACCCATTTGAAAATTTCTGCAGGTATGAGTTATCATTATTTCCCTGATTATGAACATAAGCACTTATTTTGTATTCACTAAGCTCCACAGTCCCCTTTATTCCAGGCCGTGTCATTATAGTTGAAAACCTTTCAACATTTAACACACTTCAGAATGTAGATATCTGAACCACTTTTTCTCTCTAACAAGAAGTAGAAGGATAATTTTCACAGTCTGTGCTCTTCATCTTCTGCTTTCCTGGACTTGGCATTGTGGATCATCACGTATCACTTGATGAGGAAATAAAGCATCACTCAATGCCGGGGTGAAGACAGTGGCAACAGCAGAATTAACCAGGTCTGTGCCCGTTGTCATTGGTAGCCAGCATGGAATTTCCTGCGACCAGCGAAAAGACGACGTCCAAAAAGCCTTCTCAGTGATGCCCCCCACCTCCCCGAGGATTTCCAGGCTGAGATAGAGTGCAGGAAATCCATAGTAATCCTGAATTTGGGCAGGCAGAGTGAGGCAAAGAAAAGTCATTTTTTAATATACTAAGCAAATACAGCTTCTAAAGTTAGTTTTTATCATTAGTTCTGTCAAGTTCCTTATGTAAGGAATTTAGAAAATGGGCCAGCAAGTAGGTTTATTATCAGCAGCTAATGAAGTCACAACTCTCCATGATTAGGGATAGAGGCCCTGACCTTGCTTGTGTATTAGGAACCTAATTGGAAAATAGAGAAGAGTCTCCATCAGACCTGCTTTTGGTATGGAGGTTAATCTGTCAATTTTAAAATAATAAGAAAAAGCAAACCATAATTCATGAAGCAGAGTCTGGATCACTCTGTCTGAAATCTACTAAAACAGCATTTGGAATTATTAGGGCAATTGTGCATTGTAATAATGACTGTTATGATTGAAGTTGCTTTATGCTTAGAATTTCAGTTTCTCTTGAGTGACTTTTAGGTAGATTGATACCCCCACCCCCAAGTTGGTCTGCAAGGACCAATTGCTTTGAGGAACATCTTTGTTGAATTTAAGCATTTACTAGTTCATATGGCAGACGTTTCATGAATATGTGGTCTCATTCACGAAAATGATAATGTGTCTGTGATAATTTATTTTCTAATATGGCAGAAAAAGTTAAGGTATATTCAAGCCCCAGGCTAAGAGACAAGTCCAGCTAAGATCAAATTCCTTTGGGTTTAGAGGAGGAAGAAATTAAAGTCAAAATTAAAAATAATTTGGCATTTTAAATTTGGGAAAAATCTTCATTTTTTCTGATGAAAATGTCAGTAGTCATGGAACTGTGATAAAAATAATGGAAAATCACTAGCCTGGGTCTGCTTAAATTGAAAACATTTTAAAATTAAAGTATGACAGTATTTTGTGCTTCCATTGCCTAGCCGCATCCCATCTTATTTGTTATTCAATTCTCTTCTTGGTGTGAGTTGCTTTAATTTTTAAATTAAACTTTTAAGGTATGCCATCCTGCTGCTCGATCTTTTTATTTTTGCACCACTTGGGAGCTCTCGTAGTTATAACAGACCATTTTCATCTCTCCCATTTCTAGATTATTAAAAGGAGCCATTTTTAAAAAAAAGATTGTTATTTTTAGTTGTAGAATTTTTATTGCAAAATATTTTTAATTGGCTTAAGCAAATATATGCCAGTTTTAAGTCCTGATTGGTGTGGATAGTACTCATAATGCTTTGCCAATATTACAATAAAGAGAAATTCACTGTGTCCTCCATAAAGAGAAATTCACTGTGTCAGATGCTAATTATACTTATTGATGAACTAGTAATTGTTTACGGCAAAAAGCCCCAGGCCACCCACAAAAAAACAAAGGAAATATGTATATAAATCAGCAAGAAACCGAAGGATTAAAGAGGTGATGGTAAAGAGAGCCTTGGGACTTTCTTCTTCCTTCTCCTTTGTGGTGAATAGTTCCTTGCACTTGCTGTGGGTTCAATCTTTTCAGAGCTGAGAAAGCTCACTTCCTTCTACAATGATGATTTTTAGCTTTTATTTACTGTAATTAAATGTACTACAATAGGAAATAAGAGGGGTGTAAAAATATAATTTGTCTAAAAAAGATTCATCTTTTATGGCAGTTTTATTTTTCATATCCAAAGTTGATTTAACTTTGTGTGACTGTCAACTGCTGTATTTCAGACTTTGTTGCTTCTGTTGAATTGTGGTATTTTCAGTGAAGAAAACACTATTTTTTAGCTTTATGATATCTTCGATTATTACACATTGGCCAATCATATATTAAATATTACTTAATTATATACCAGCCAAGTTAAAGTCTGTTACCATTATTCCTCTTTAAAAATGTGCCAAATTTTTTTCTGAACACAGGCCAGGGCATGGTATAGGGAATTTATAAATATTATTTTAATAGTATTCAATCTATTAACATGAGAAAACTGACCTATATGGAAAGTGTTATTGTGACACTTGCAAAAACTTTCTCTTCAAAGGAAGAGAAAATAAATTTGGCTGTAGGGTACATGCCCAACTAACACCGAGAAATTAATTTATTACCAGAGCATGGAATAAAAACAGATAAGTATAGTAATCCTAATATTAAAGAAAAGTAAAAACCACTTATCTTAGAATATATCAGACACGTTATTACTCAAATCATTCATGAATGTAATTACATATAGCTTTTATAAGCCTATCAATAAGTGTTATTTCTTTAAATTTGCGGCTGTTCTACATTACTGAATTTCTAAATACCTCTCTTAAATGTTAAATAAGTATTGAAGATCTGCATTACACTTCTGCTTTAAAAAATCAAAGAAACAGAAAATTTCAGCAAGTTCTGCTTTAAAACGCATTAGATTAAGTGAGATTTAAGAGAGATACCAGCCAAATGTAATATGTGCATCTTATTTGAGCAGATCAACTCTGAAATAGTCAAGGAATTATGAGCACTGACTGTATTTTAAATGAAGTTAAGGGATTTTTGTTTTGTTTTTTAGTGTGATAATAGTATTGTAAGTTTTCTTAAAAACAGAAGTATTTTTTAATGAAATTATATCTGGAATTAGCTTTTAAAATTTTTAAATTAGAAATAGAGTAAAAGATTGGGTGAACCAAGACTGGGCAGATGTTGACAGTTTAATTTTTTCATTATATTAGTCTCTCTGCTTTTTGTACATTAAAATTTTTTTCATAAGTTTTTTAAAATGCGTAATTTCAGAAACTCATTTATTACATACTTTCACTGAAGATTTGATGTTCATGCTTCATAGAATGTGTTCTGACACTGTGTCTTATAAATCTAAACTAGTGCGTCAGAGTCTGAATTCAGTTCAGATCGTCATATGTGAAATTTAGGGGACCGAAGTAGATTGTTTCTAAGGTCCCTTCCAACTGGATATTTCTAGAGGTCTATAAGAAATTAAGTGGAGAGACTTCAAATGACTTCAGGAAACATCAAGCTCAGCATAGGGAAAAGGTTGCTTTATCTTTTATATTAGAAATCTACTATAGATATAGTAACACTTGAAGTCTGAGTCCCTGGAAGATAGGACAGGACCTTTTTATTGGCCTTTCTGTCCCCAGTGCTTAATACATAACAGGTGCTCATCAAACATGCTTTGAATGAATGAAATTAATCTTTCCTGTTTTCCAGCTTCATTATCATAGAACCCATTCCTACTGATGTCAGTTTAAATGACTCTATTGTTAGTATATTTATTACATCATTGAGAGAATTATTTCCATCAAGCATATATCTAGAAAGTGGTTGTGCTCCTTACATGTTCCTTTTATTACTTAACATGTAATATTTAAGACAGTAAAATGGAGAATAAGTTATTGCTTTAAATTACTTGACAAAGTATCCTAATAACTCATTCTTTATATTTCTAAAATGCTCTTTTAATTTGGATAAAAGTACAACATGATAAACTGAGAAACTAAAAATATCATTTTGATTTTATTTTCCTGTCAATAGAGATCTCCTAAAAAATTTAAAGCACATCTTTCTAAGGTAACATTTACCTCCTCACGTCTTTAGCAGCTATCAGACATGACATGGGACATATTCATTGACCCTAAAAATTTTCATCAGAATCATGCACTGAAAGGGGGCAGCCCCAACCAGACAAGAGGCTCATTTCAATTTTAACGGCTGTAATTAAAGGTTAATTCACTGAGTCAGGATTAACGAGGAAAGTACAAATGATAGGCAAGCAGCTGCCTTTATAATACAAGATTAGAACAATGCAATTACAATAAGAATTAGAAAAAATCAACTTCCAGAAAGGGTCCTTTAATGGGCAAATTAAATTGTCATCTCTAAACATGAATATATAAGCTGATGCTTTTTAAGAAATCATATAAATTGGTATTGCATATCTAAGCATATTATGCCAGATGTGAAAACAACGGCTAACACTAAAAATTTTCATTATTAGTAAGTTGCCAAAAAATGTATATATCGATATATAGTGTTTTTAAATAGCAAAACATTTTCCCTACTTCAAGCTTCTTGTTTTGATGTTCAGTTATCTTTATCTGAATCGTAATTGATCTTTCCCTTTTCTTACCTACCCCCCACCAAGTACTTATGTTATACCTTTAATCTGTTTTTCTTATAGAGCCTATTCCTAAACTCCTTTCTCATCTAGTATATTAGGAACTTGATTCATGTGTTATTTTCAGGTTCATTATGTTTACAGATTTCATAATTTTTCTTACAGTTTAAGGTCAGTGCTTTATTTTATTTTATGCAGATCATATTACTTTATTTTTTATGTGATGTACCCTTTAACCTCAGGACATTGATCCAAGCTTTTATATGCATTGTGTATTGTTAGAAAACTACTAGGCTACTTATTGTGTTGAACATTCTACACGAAAGTCCCTCATGTAGTGGTTGGCACATAGTAGGACTTTAACAAATGTTATTATTTTAATCTGTTTTTGTATTATTGTGATCGAGCTGTATACTTTGGTTGAATTAGTAGGGTCCTAAATTCTATCCAATATTTACCATCTGTCACAGGATTCAAAAAGAAGTTGTAGACACTCAAGCTTGTAGATGTAAAGAAAATAATTGTCCATCATAAATACACGCTGTGGAAAATTATTTCTCAAAAAGTGAAGTTCCATGAGAGGAGTTTACATTTGTCAATCTCTCTTGAGCTGACTTAGTATAATAAATCTGTATGATGGGGTAAATCTGAGTATTGATGCCTAGAAGCTAATAATCCAGTAGCATTGTTCCTGGAAAAATATATAGTGCCATTTGAAGATTATGTAGCCTGTGATATGCAAAACTATAAGCACTGTACTTCTATTGCACAGAAATGAATTGTAGGCATACTATAGATTTACTTGAT
>NW_007728521.1:63683-93683 GCF_000696425.1 Galeopterus variegatus | reverse complement strand
ACATAAATGGAATGTCTACTACATTTTTAACATTGTGGTATGAGCTGTGGCAAATAAAATAGTGAGCCATGGTTCCCATTTTGAGGCACATCTTATAGTCTTATAGAAATGGAAACCAGGTAAATACAAAAGTACAGTAGAGTATAATTAGAACCATAGTAGATGCTTGCATAAGATATCTTGAGGTCTTTCAAAGAGAAATACTAATGCTGCCAAATCTGCAGAGAAAAATCCTTTTATATTTGTAATAGACTCTTGGATTATAAAGCATATGCCTTCTATAATATGATTTACACATGTGGAATTTCTACCAAGAAATACTTTGCCATTCTATATATATTTCTGCAGACCAACACAGACTGAATTGAATTTTTTTCTGAGCAGCATTTGCTTATATATCTGGTGGTTCCACTTTTCTCATCACAGACCTGATAGCCTAAGCACCCACTGGTACACCAACATTATTTATCCCAGCAGTTATGATGCATGGTAGACACCTTAACTTTTAAACAAATGGTTGCAAAATGTGTTAGAACCCACATTCAGAGACTCAGTATAACTTCTTGAAACATCTGGCTTTTTTATTGTTCTTATTTCAGAGAGAGATGACTCTAGACAACATTGTCACATGTTAAAGAGTTTCTTCGGGATTACCACTCTTTTTAATACTGACTCCTTCTCTAACCTAGGTGTTATCATTATCCTGAACTTGTTTTGCCCCACCCAGACTCCCTCATGTTTTTCTGTTTTCCTTCCTTTTCCCCATTGAAACATGTCTGTCCTGTATCATCACCCAAGTGCCTATGACTGCTACTACTACAACTACTAGTAATAATAATAATCCCCTTTTGCTTGTGTAGAACTAATACAAAATGCTTCTATATGCATATTTTACCAGAAGTAAAGTAAATGCTAAGTAGAGGTGGTTAAGAGATAGTCTTTGATAATATGCAGTGCATTAAATTGAAGCCTTCAGAAGGCAGCTCATCTTTTATTTTTTCTATTTGTTCCTAATACCTGTCTATTAACCACAAATGGATCAAAATCAACCCAAGGAGTTCATCAAAAATATAAAAGGGGTATTAGAGGAGGGGAATTTTTTTTTTTAAACCAGCCCTCTAACATGATACTCACAAATAACTATCCAGGTTTGAAAGCCAAATTTATTAGTGTCTATAATAGTTGAATTTTAAGTCCAATGAGAAAATACTGCAGGGAAAACAGACTTCTTGATTTTTTTTTTTTTAAACCAGCCCTCTAACATGATACTCACAAATAACTATCCAGGTTTGAAAGCCAAATTTATTAGTGTCTATAATAGTTGAATTTTAAGTCCAATGAGAAAATACTGCAGGGAAAACAGACTTCTTGATGCGTCTCACATCACAGATCAGCCACTGAAATTTGTATGCACATAAACATTTATGCCATAGACTCCACAGGTAGGTTTCATAACACAAGGATTTGGAACAGTAGTGTTCAACTAGGCATCACAGTTACCTTTGTTTTCTGTCACTGATGTAACACATTACCACAAACTTGGTGGCTTAAAGCAATGCAAATGTATTATTTTCTTACAGTTCCAGAAGTCAGGAGTTCAAAACGGGTCTCACTGAGCTAATACCAAGATTTCAACATGGCTGTGTTCCTTCTGGAGCTGTAGGGAAAAATCTGTTTGGGGTTTTTAGTTTTGTTTTTTGCCTTTTCCAGCTTCCAGGAGGCTGCCCACATTCCTTGGCTCTTGGACCCCTCCCATCTTCAAAGCCAGCAATGGCTGATTGAATTGTTCTCACACAACATCACTCTGACACTGACTCTCCTGCCTCTCATGTTCACTTACAGGATCTGTGTGATCACATCAGGCCCTCCCAGATAACCCAGGATAATCTCCCATCTCAAAGTCAGCTGAGTAGCAGCCTCAATTCCCCTTTGTCATGTAACATTACATACTCATAGGTTCTGTAGATTAGGACTTGGACACCTTTGGGGGGGGTGTTACTCTGTATACCACCTCACCTATAGAACATGTGGGGACGGGGAGGTGACTCAGATACTCAGATCTCACCCTAACCCTATCAGATTGCAGAGGCATGGGAAGGTAGGGCCAGGGCACTTGGGGAGTTATTCTGATGCAGAGCCAGAGGCCAGCTCCACACGCAAGTATGCACTCTTTGATCATGATGTTGATTGTACCATGGTGATAACTCATCAGCCCTAGAGTTCAGATGGAGCCCTGCTGTGGAAATTATGGCCATCTGCCTACCCAAGCAATTCTTGTTTGAGGCAGTTCTACTTAACTAGTCAGAACCACTGAAATTAAGAGAAATCTGAAATTTTCAGGTCAGTCCAATTAAATTTTATGTCTTCCTAGTGCTGTCTTTTTGATGCTTCTTTAAGGTAAAAAATGTAACACATATTTTAAAATTTTACCAGTTTTCACTAGTTAGGATCAGAATTACAGCATTTCTCCATGAAACATTGATTTATCTCATTAGATAATAGAGATATAAATCTCAAATGTCATAAATTTTTCACAGAGGTTTTAAAATGTTTTTAAATATTTAAGTATTTACTATCAAATATAATTATAGGCACAAATTACTAACTCACTTATGCTATTAAGGCAGCAGAGAATTAGTTATATTTTTCGAAAATCATGCAAAAAATGCAAAGAATTATTGTATTACATGGAGCATACGAGTATGCATAAAGTTAAATAGTATGAAAATTAAGTTATAAGAATGTGAAAATAGAATGTGATTAGGATTATTATGGGCTGAAGTAGGGTCAGGAAGAGTTGAATAGACAAATTGGGACTTGAGCTGAGCATTATATTATGGGTAATATTTTATATTTAACTAATATGATTTATGATAGTAAATCACAAGTAAGTAATGATTTACTGTGATTTAAGTAAATCATAGAACTAATAAATGAGTTTTATGTGCCAGACTGACAAAAAGTAAGGAACATACTAAAATGTAGGATTAAAATATAGTTTGTTTGGAGGCTTGTACTCTTAGATTTTATTAAGGGCTGAGTTCTTTTATCAAAGTGTTATGGATCTATGAAATCCTGTTTCTAAAATGAAGTGACACTTTTCTGAAAAGACCCAACAGAAGAAGAAATGGAAAATTGCCTATGATTATTTTCCTGGCTAATTCTTTTTTGTTTGGTATGCTATGTGAAAGATAGTCAAAGCTAACCTGTCTTAAAGCTGTCTATCAGACTTCATGCTTTAAAGCAAATGGTTGTTTTTCCCTTCCCTGGGGGCTAAGTATGGAGAGGAACTGTTAGTGTCCACTGCTGTCTCCTAGGGGAGTAAATTCTAAAATAAGAGGAATGATGGGCAGTAGTAGTTTAATAAAGTCAACAGAATAGGAACCAAGAGTTAGATTTTGCCATAAGTTAGATGGTGAGTTTACCCAGGTAGCAGCAATAGATTGTGGGACTACATTCATGCCTCAGGGAATCTTGGAATGACTTAGCTATGACTCCTTTCCTGTTTGCATGGTGTCTTCTTCAGTAAACTCTTAAAAAAAAAACAAGCAAAAGGTACTACAACTTGATGATAAGGTGGGTGGGCAATATCCTGTATAGAAATGGGACTATGTTCTTGAAGACTTAGATTTATTTCTGGACACCGCTTTTTTAAAAGCAATGTATCATTCTCCAACAAATGCCTGCCATAGCCAATAATATGTTGGCTTGTCCATTTTCAGCTTGTAGTACAAAATAAATGAAAGCCAAGGACATTACAATTGGGAAGGAAGGAGGACTATTATTTAAAAGGCTTTTAAATGATGTCACTATATATTCTTTTAACAACATCCTCTAAAAGCCTTTGAAAAAATAGTCCCTTCTTTCCTCAGTTGTTAACAAAGACCTTACTGGGGACTGCTCTTTAAAAGGCTGTTAAATGGTGATACAATATTTTTTAATATCAACATCATTTAGAAACCTTTTAGAGAACCGTCCTCTTTACCCACAAGTAACAGAGGCCAGGGGGGCGAGGGGGGAGAAAGACATGGGGGAAGGGATTACTTTTTTAAAGGCCTTTGGATGGTACAATCAATAAATACAGCAATATTGTTATAAAAGCCTTTTTTCAATGGTGATTCTGCTTTTAGATATGTACTTTTAACCTCATGACCCTATGTTTTCTGACAGATTGGTGTTTTAACGTTAACTGAAAACTCAATTTACGAATAATCCCAATAATGCCTTTTATTGAACTTTTTACTGTTTAGAAATCAATTTCACACGTGTGATCTCATTTCATCCTCACAACTCAGTGAAACAGGATATGTATAATTAGCCCCATTTCACAGAAGAGAAAAACAGAAGCTAAGTGAGGTTGTGATTTATCTAAGTTCTCACTATTAATATATGCTGAGTTGAAACTATAACCCAGATCATTTTGCATCTGGTCTAATAATCCATCCAGCTGTCTCAGGTTCCTTTAGTTACTTTTTTTTTTAGTGGTATTCTTCATTGGTCTTTTAGGTATGTCCAAATACTAAGAGTTAATTTTTTACAATTAGTATAAAAGTGGATTCTATAATTTCAGTACTGAAGATAGATATGTAGATGGAACACATTTTAATAATACTGTGGTTCTGATGAAGTAAAGAAGTATAAAATATCATCTGAAGGTATTGTGGTATTCCTGTGATGCTATGGCATTCAGACTTTTTTAGATTCCTTTACCGTATGATATATGCTCATGAAATTATCAGTGGAAATCACTTTCAGACATGGAGTTTATTAAATAAATCTTAAAGATAATTCTTCTTACTTTATTGATTTGTTTTTGGAAGTTACTCTGTTGGCTAAAGATACTGATTCATAATTAAGATCAAAAAAGTGTCCTCAGCTATCATTAATCTTTGGAAAGAAAGAACAGACACCAGTTCTTTCCTCTTCCTGTAGTTCTCTGACGGAGAGAGGAAATCTCTCTGCTGCCTTGCATGACTGACCTTTACTTTCCTTTATCATAAGGAACATTTTGTGCTTATTGAAAAAAGAATTATAGCTTATTGCTTGACAGAAATACACTTAAAAATATTAGATTACAATTCTAGCTCTGCTACTTTTTTTCTTATGCTAATAAAAATTGTCTTTAGTAGTAATTAAAGAAAGGTATTTTAACCAACAAAACTCTTTCACTGACTCATTGTAAAAGAATCCTATGAATTAGGTAGTATTACCCTTTTTTTTTTTTTTTTTCCTTTTTGTCTTTTTTTTTCATGTCCGGCAACGGACCGCAACCCTCAGTGTCGCGCCCGTACCGGACCGGGACTGGCAACGGGATCACAACCCTCGGTGCTGCACCCGCCCCTCGCTCAGCCAGTGAGCGGGAACTGGTCTGTATGTGGGATCCGAACCCTCATTGGGAGCGCTGCCGTGCTCGCAAGCGGCGCACTGTAGCAGTGCGCCACCGGGCCAGCCCGAAGTTAAATGATTTTCTTCTCATCAAATAGTGTTTTCTTTCTTACTACTGCCAAGCCTAACTCTGCCTGACAAGAAGGAAGCAATAACCTTTCTTGCTTCTGAAGAAAAAATGCTTCATATGTCAAAAACAGGTGTAGCCTGAGAACACGTGGCCAGTGCTAGAGTATGAGCAGTGAGGACTTGACGCAGAAAGGTTCATGCAGCCAAGGATCTTCAGCATGAAGAAAACAAAGTCATCAGAAGGCTTTGCTCCCACAGACTTGACTCCAAAGAATCTAAGGCTCTTGTGTAGTAAATCAAGGTCTTTTCCCCATCATTAAATTCAGTGAAGAATTTAAAATATTTACAGATCAGGAAAAAATATAAGTTAAGGATCCTTTTTGCCTCTGTCAGATTTAGGGACAGCATTCCTACAGGATCTGCTGTTTAAAATTAATTTACCCATAATTAAACTCCCTTTCTAATTTGTACAACAACTAAGACATAGTTCTTTTTCTGCCGCTAGGACCTCATCTAGATGAGATCCATATCCTTCATCTAGGGATATCAGTGTCCCCTGTCCCTTAAGCACAGGGCAGCATAGCCAGCTTTTAGAGGCAGTGGTCCCATCCCTGAAATATGTAAAACAGCTACCAGTTTTCCTCACACACACATGGAATCTCTCTAGCGCACCATCATCCTGGGACACCTTCATGTTCATTTTCACCATCTGTGCAATGTGTAACCTCACAACCTCTTGATCTGTTCAATTCTAATAACTTCACCTGCACTGATTCTTAGCTACACGTTCTTTTCTTTCAACTCCGAATCTAATCTTACTCCCTCATTTTGCCTACCATGCCCCTCAGGCCCTTCACTCTTCTACATTTTCTTTCATATTTAGGCTAGATTTAAAATAATCCTGAAAGACAGGTGACAGTGTCCTCATTTCACAGGTGTGAGAATCGCAGTCCCTTGAGCTTGTGTAACTTGTCCAGTGTCACAGGACTAGTAAGTTACAGAGCCAGAGTTTCAGCTCAAGGCTGCCTGCCTTCAACGCCCTGCATTGCCCACCACACCACACTGAGCATGTAAGGAAGGCACAACTTTAAAAGGATTATTTTTACAGGAATTTGTGGTACGGATTGGAGCATAAAGAATCGAAAGACAGCGACCAATTAGAGTGACATCATATAGAGTGAGCAAGAGAAGTAGTCAAAGAGCAAAAGATTGGGAGGGTCACCAAATTGTTAATTATGGTTAAACCTGAAGGCAACTTTACTTTCCAAAAATTTCCGTACTATTCGAAATTATTTTCAGTAAACATGCACTACTTTTGCAATTTGAAAAAAAAGAAAAGATTAAAAAATGCTCTGTCAATGAAAACTTGAACTAAGCTGGCGGTAGAAGGACAGAAAAGAAGAAATGAATACAAGCGACATTGAACTTGTTATCTAATTGTTGGAGGGAAGTAAGGAGGATGTCAAAGAGAATGCCAAGGTTCTGAGTTTGGTTAGTATGGGAGAAGAGACTAACAGTTTCTTTTTTATGTTAGGTCGTTGATACTGTGCATGGGAAAGCAATAGAACCACATCTGTAAATAACAGCTTAACACAACACTTAATGGTTTTGTGCTTATGTAAAATATTCTGGGTTCTAATGAAATTCATTGTAACCAATTATTGGAAGCTTTCTGCTAAACACTTTGAAAATCAAATTTAGTTTTTATTTGTACCCTAAAGCCAAAGGTCAGGAGTCTTTTTATAAAAAGTAATAGTACACCATATGTATGAATAGTGTAATGCATGTGTCCATGATTCTGTTACTGTTGTGCCATGTGAGTGGCAAATTTAATATATATATACATCATTATAGATTTCAGATTTATAAAAAGCATTAAATGTATTTATGGTGAAGCTTATAGAATTGTCTTTGGGAGGAGAAAGAATAGGATATTATTATAAAGTAGTTTCTTCCTTATCTCAAAACCAGTGTAAATTGAATACATCCTATACCAGGGGTCACCAAACTTCCTATACTAGGAGTCAATAGATAGAAAACAGGCTTTGCAGGCTACAACCACTCAACTCTGCCACTGTAGTGCACAAGCAGCCACAGACAATATATAGACAAATGTGTCTGTGTTTCAATAAAACTTTATTTATAGACACTGAAATACAAATTTTATGTAATTTTCATGTCACAAAAATGTTATTGTTTGGATCATTTAAAAATGTGAAAACCATTCTTAGTGCGTAGGCTGTACAAAAATAGGCAGCGGACCAAATTTGGCCTATAGGCATTGTTTCCTGGTGCCTGCTTAACACCATGCGTAAATTAAGATACTTATTAAATGTTTGTTCATAATGTGTTCAGATCTTTTTCCAAAATTTTTAAAAATATATGTTGGTTATTACCAAAATAGGAGATGAGAAAGTCTCACATTTACTAATTACTAAAATAAAATATGAGAAATTATCACAATGACTTTCTAGAACATCTAAATTTACATACATAAGGAAGAAGTTATCTTTAGGATTATAATCTTTCAGCAAATATTACTTTAAAGAGTTAAGGGCAAATTTGCTTACTCTTACTTACAAATGTGTTTCTGTGACTCTATGCTTGTAAGTAAGAGTTAAGCAAATTTGCCCTTAATTTTTTTTAATCCTATACCGGATACTAGACAATGTAAAATACTCAGTTTCTACAGTTTACAGGGTAAATAGGTCAATATTGAGGCTTTGTTCATTATAGCTCTTTTCAATTGAGACATACATTGGTTTAAAAAGGATATGAAGCTGGATGTCTCTGTTTAAAGCTATTTTCTTACCTTATTTTAAAAAATCATATATCTGAACAGATACTGCTGTAAAATGAGCCAAACAAAACTAGATACAAAGTGAGCATTTTGTATACTGCAGATCTTCATATTTGTGAAAATCAGAAACAGAATAGCTTGTTAATACTTAAAAATGGTTGAGTAACTAAATATGGATTAAAGCATAAAAGGCTGGAAAATAATTGTTTTCATAAAGCTAGAGCTTTATGTGGAAACATCTTTGAAATAGTAACGCAGATGCTGAACAAGGTTTATTCTAAGGCACTTACTTGATATTCCATGTTTTATTTTTCAAATCTCATTTTAAATTTTATAATTCAATCATTTTGAACAGCTATGTTCAAAAGAAGTTTCACAACTTTAATCTTAATAATCTCAAAAAAAAGCAGACATGCTATGTCATAAAATAACTATTAGTGACTAGTTTGTATCCTATAAATCTAACTTGAGTTGATAATATGGTCCATTACCAGCTAACTGCACAGAGTATTTTTCATTTTACACTCTTCAGTTACTTTTTAGTGAAGTGTTAAAAAATATGAAGCTTTTCTCCTCTCTAAAATTGCACGCTGTCTGTCTGTTATTAGGGAGATAACAGCTCTTATAAATGTTTCAGTAAGCGCTAAGTAGACAGTTATGTGCACTCTCATTCCACGCTTATTTGCTTACTGTAATAAACTGATAAAATATGTGTGGTTTGTCTCTGTGTATCTACAGGCATCATGAGTCACATAGATTTCCTTTAGAAATAATGTTGTGTCTGTAGAATTGATTGCTTATTTTCATAAACCATCTAAAGGTACACAAATGACTTTTATTATTTAAACATATGCTGTGTAAAGATTTGTAGAAGATTATCTAATAGTTATTTGATGTTTTCTGTTCTGTTAACTCTTGGGGGAGGCTTTTTATTTTGGAGTTACTACAGTTGCTGAACTAATTACCTCCCAAGAATCATAGTGAGGATGACCCATGTCATTTGCTTATAATGAAGCTAAATTTTTAAAACTTTGAACATTAGTAGTTAAACAATTAAAACTAATGTTTTAAGATATTGTCTTTCATCCTATCCTGTTTGTACAAGTTTTATTAAAATAATGCTTATATCTAAAACTAGATATTTCAGGAGTTAGTGTTTGTATCATATAAGCCCTTCTGATTAATAAGTTGTTCTTTGTGTGGGACTTTAAGAAATAGAGTATTTTTTCATTTGTTTACAGTTTTATGTAATAGAAAATTTAAAGTCAAGTCATATCCTAAAACCAACATGTTTGATAATCTTCACTTATTACCACAGTGTGCTCCCATAAGACTACTATTTTTAGGAACAGTTTATAAATTGAACACTCAGCATCAAATAAAGTATAGCTATGACCAACACTAAAGATATGTCATTTGCACGTCTCCATAATCATTTAAAATAGTAAAATTATGCTTTGGTTTCTGAAAATGGGTAAAATTATGTTTTATAAGTTGAGCATAAAAGTAGGGAGTAGGAGAGAAGACAGATAATAAACATAATAAATAAGTATATATATAGTGTGTTAGAGAAGGTATCAAGTGTCCATGGAAGAAGATAAAGGGGAATCAGAAGGGGGAGATGCGATTGGGTTAAGTTCCATTCAGAAGGTAACATTTGAGCAAAGGCATATCAGAACTGAGCCTCGTGGGTATCTGGTGAGAGTGCATTCTAGGCAGAGCGAATAACCAAAGCCAAGGGCCTGTGGTGGGAGCATTACTGGTGTGTGCAAGGAATAGCAAGGAAGTCAGGATGACTGGGTTGGAGTGAACAGTGGGTTCAATAGTAATAGGAAATGAGATCAAAGAAATGTAACAAGGAACCTGGCCATATGAGGCCTTCTAGGCCTTTGTAAGGATTTTTGGCTTTTATTCTCTGTGAAATTGGGAGCTGTTGGAGGGTTTTGAGCAGAGGAGTGAAATGATGTAACTTTATTTTGACTAATTCATTCTAGCTGCCATGTTCAGAATTGCTTGAGCATAGTAACAGAATAGATTGGAGAAACAGTTCAGTCTATGTTGAGTAGGCTGCAGGGGTAGAAGCAAGGAGAACAATTCAGAGGCTGGTAGAACGATTCAGATGAGTGATCGTGGTGGCTCAGACCAGGATGGTGACAGTGGAGGTAGAGAGATATGGGCAGGCTTTACTTAGCTCATTCAGATAACGATGGATTCCTTCCCTGGTCTTTCCCTCAGGAGTCAGCTATGACTTTTGTGTTCTTTTAGTCCACTGCGCCTACCTCTGTCATGGCTTTTGTCACAGTGGTTGATTTGCTTAGTTCTGCCAAGCTAAACAATAGACTGCTTGAGGACTCGCGATACTTTGTCTCTGAATCATAGTCCCTAGTACAGCCATTGACAAACTGCTTTACTAACCAATTAATGTTAGTTAACACTAACCAATTAATGTTAGTTAGATGAAAGAATTAATGTATTAATGATTAGTGATGGTTAGTGATTAATACTTTGTGTTTGATATAATGGTGCTCTTATTGGACAGAGAGCCCTAAGATACCTAATTCTTGCATAAGACCACTTTTCTCCCCAGGATACCCATGGGAGACCTGGGATCAGAGGACAAAGAAAGGCCAAGTAGTACTTTATTATTAGCATGGACCTGGCTCTCTAACCCCCCAATATAGAACTCCAGTGAGTGAGGATGGCTCACATCAAGCACTCTTTTTTCCTACAGAAGCCAGGATTAAGTAGGCTTGAACCAAAATAAGTTATTAGTTGAACCATAAGAAATTGATAACTTTACTTTTTTGACCTACACAAATGGCAGCTGCATATGGTTCAGTGTAATCAAAGGCCAAACCTGAGTCTCTGATCTCCCTGTTCCATATCTACCAGGACTTTAAGGAAAGGTGCAAGCAATCATACTCTTCCATTACAAGCTTATTTCCCCTCCAATTAGTTTCATGAAATCTGACTAATCCTAATCAGTAGTAGGGCAGAGGAGATAAATGATAGAAACCCGATTTGAACTAGCTTATGCAAAAAAAAAAAAAAAAAAGAAATTATAGGAAGGAAAGGTAGAGTATTTCACAGATAACTAAGCTTATTCAAGCTTATGTCTGCCCCTTAAGAACCATCCAAACCAAAGTTACCAGCTGGGACTCTCTGTCATCTATGCTTTTCTTTGAAATTTGCTTTATTCTTTTTTCTCACTAAACAATGTGGCAGAAAACATGGCCAAAGACAACATAGAGTTCTAAATCTCAGAATTTCAGCTGCTTGAGAGACACTGGCTTGACTTCCTAAGTTCCAAATTCAAAAATCCTGGGAGGCCAGCCCGTGGCTCACTCGGTAGAGTGTGGTGCTGATAACACCAAGGCCACGGGTTCGGATCCTATATAGGGATGGCCGGTTTGCTCACTGGCTGAGCGTGGTGCTGACAGCACCAAGCCAAGGGTTGAGATCCCCTTACTGGTCATCTTTAAAAAAAAAAAAAAAAATCCTGGGAAAGGACTCATTGGGCCAGGTGTCCATTTCTGAACCAGCTAAACTGTGGCTGGGTCATGAGGTGGCATAAGAACATGCCACTCCATCAAGAACTGAATGTGGCAAGATTCATAGAAAATATTGGGCTGACAGTTGCATAAATAACCACTACAGGGTAAAGCACTGTGGACAAAGTTCCCTCAGAAGACC
The DNA here is from genome assembly GCF_000696425.1 of Galeopterus variegatus. Taxonomy (NCBI): domain Eukaryota; kingdom Metazoa; phylum Chordata; class Mammalia; order Dermoptera; family Cynocephalidae; genus Galeopterus; species Galeopterus variegatus. Next base: position 81,736 of record NW_007728521.1, on the reverse strand, counting down.
AGCAGTTAGTCTTGAACCAAACGAAGGCAACCCTGAAACACTGAATTTTTTATTCTTCATTATCGTAGGACTTACCTAACACTTTGTTTTTAGCTATGAGAACATTTCATGATACTTCAGAAACCCAAGGAAACAATTAACCAGGCCATACCATAGACTTTCATAAAGGAAAGTCAAAAGAAAAAGTCTCCACTCTATAAAATAGTGTTCTCAATAGCAAAGCCACCAGCCACTGTATGTGGTGCCATGGTGCCTTACAGAAGGGCACCCTTGAATGTGAGCTGGATTTTTAACCACTGTTCACCCCTTCAGTCAGTTGCCACTGCAAACTACGCAACTATATATGGTCCTAATAAGTGTTAATTTACCTGTTTGAAATAAGTGGCTCTGGGAATTGTTAAATGACCAAACAAAAAAAAGTATCAAGAACTGTGAAAGGTCTGAGATGTTACCCTATGACAATTACATGGTTTCTGGTAGAAGACACAAGACTCCGTGTTAGAGACAAAGGGCAGTTTATTACTCAGCAATTGCAGTAGCCAGAGTAACCTTATTTGCACCACTTCTCCAAGCCCGAATTCCCACATGCTGAAGGCCAGGTGATGGCTACACATGAAGTGTGTTGCTTTACAGGAGATACACCCGAGTGTAGAAGATTCTAGACTTTTATAAGGGGTTGTTAGCATATCTGTTCCACCTTTGCCCCAGAAGGAGACATTGTCTTTGTACTTCTGAACAGTGAACAAACTCTATCCCCTGACCCAGAGGGAGGCAAAGACTGTTTGCTATACAAACACCCATGAACAGAGTGTCAGGAGCAAAGCTGAGATACATGAGACCTGTAAACAATGGTTTCCCAACAACAAGGGAAAGGAAGAGGAGGGCTAGGAAGTAATGTTTGTTCCCCTAGATGGGAGGTCAGCAAACTTTGTAAAGGTTCCAGATAGTAAATATTTTAGGCATTTTAACTATTCAGCTCTGCAACTGCAGAACAAAAAAGCAGCCATAGACAATGTTTCAATGAATGAGTATGGCTGTATTCCAGTGAAACTTTATAAAAACAGGCAGCAGGCTATATCTGGCTTTTGGGCTGTAGTTGACCCTGCTCTAGATGATCTGTTGTGTTTAGACTTGTTAAATATATATGCCTTTTTTCTTAAACTCTCATTTCACAGCCCATATCTAGGCCATTCTATAATCTTTTATCTTTGTTTATATCTAATAAAATTATTGATATCTATAAAATGTGAAGTCAAAAACTATTCACAAGGTGTAGAATCTTGGAATATAAGCAGCAGCAGATCTTATATGTATTTCTGGAATATAAGTATCTAATTGCTGTACAAAATATTGAACTAAAGTCTTGCTCTTCTGTCAGGATTAAATGTAGTATATTTAGGAATTGCTGATGGACTTATGGAACCCACTGGCTTTATTGAACAAAATGTCACCTATGTAGTTCATCTAGATATTGGAGAAGGTTGGCTTTAGAATGACTTGTATGAATTTAGGAAACAAAGGTGAAAAAGCAATCAAACATTTTCAGTTAGTCTCTTTCTGTAGTTAAACAAGTCCATATTATTATCACAGAGTACCATTTATGATCCTATTTATTGTAGAAGAGTACATAGACCTCTGTATTATCACAGATAACCTTTGTGGATTGTCACGGGGGGCATCTTTAAGATGTTGAATTCATTAGAGAATGCTTCTTACTTTGAGCTTGGTTGAGTGTGGAAAGAATGGAGAGAATTATACTGTTAATCTTCCTTTATACATCCTCTAACATCTTTTTTTAACAATTATAATAAAGCTCTGGAATTTTAAGATAAGGTAGAAAAAAAAAAAAACCCACAAATGTTTGGACCGTGTGTCCCAGTATTAGAGTAAGAGAGAGAATCAGTAAATCAACCAAGACGTGTTGATGGCTCTTAAATGACTAACAGTGTACCTTCTAAGCACCTGCTAAGCACTTCTAATATCTATATGATATTTAGAATGCTAATTCCTGGCCGCTTGTGAACCAAACCCCTGCTTCTGTTCTGCTTTTCTTTCTTTTTGCTTTTTTTTTTTTTATAAAATGACCGGTAAGGGGATCTTAACCCTTAACGTGGTGTTGTCAGCACGACGTTCTCCAAAGTGAGCTAACCGGCCGTCCCTATATAGGGATCTGAACCTGTGGCCTTGGTGTTATTGGCACCACACTGTCCCAAGTGAGCCATGGGCCAGCCCTCTGTTCTGCTTTTCTCATACTACTCAACACTTGCCTCCCTCCAGCTTTCAAATAGTTTCCCCTTTTACATTATAGTTTCTGCTTTCTTTCCCCATATTATATGTAGTCCAGCCTTTTATGAGTTTCGACAGAGGTGAAACTGGCTACGTCAACATTTATTTAATGATATAATGGCAACTGTGTAGAAAATAAGTAAGATCTGGTGACTGTCTCCAGTGTACTTATCTAATTAAGGAAATAAACATGTGATACTAAAAAACATCATTAGCCAGTTAAGGGCTTGTGTTTAAGATTGATTGTCAGAGCCTCAGTGGCATGGGAATTTATGGGGGAAAAATGTTTGCTGAATATAGATCTGAAAAGATAAAATCTATGTATATGTAATTGTACACACACACACACACACACACACACGTTTGGTGTCTGTTTGTTTAGATGCCCACTATATCGTTGAGTGAATGTTCACTGCTAAGGATTGCTGCTGTCTTGGGTTATGCTGCTCAACACCTGAGAGTTCATAATGATAATAGAAATTAGAGGGAGCATTGCAATAGAAGAGTTTTGAAAATAATTTTTATTCAAGAAAAAGAACCTAAGCTTAGAAGTGAAAGTGCTTTGAAAACTTAAAATGCTAGATTTTTATCATCATCAGAAGCCTAAAGCAGAATGTAGACCAGTTGCCCCATTACTTTATATAGCCAAACTTTAAAATTTAGTCAATTATTATGTTTTGTAAATAAACTCTCCTGTAAATTTTTACAATGATTATTTTAAATTGTCCACACTTATAAGTTGAACTTTTGGAGAAAGAATACTGTGTTTGAATGATACTTAGAAAGCACTATTTATCATTTTGTACATATGATACTTAACTCCAGATTTTTGTTGAATTATTAATATTATTACTAAGTTTTTAATGTCATCAGGTATTAGTGGCCAGTGAACATTTGTACTGTCACAATTATAATAGTTTGAGAGAGCACACTTATTAGGAAAAAATCTTCATTAGGCCTGTTTAATTACAAATTGATTTTTTTTTTTTTTAAAGCTTGCCTATGTCAGGTCAAACCTAATATGCAATACTTATACTTTGAATGCAAAGATGGCTATCATAGACAATGTTTCTTTAATACGCTGTTTATGATTCCAATCAAAATGAGATTGAGGAAAGACTTTAACTAAAAGAGTCTAATGTTCAGTGGAAGGATAAACAGATGATTAGCCAAGAAAATATTAGGGCGGAAATGAGGAAAGATTTGTTTTGCCAAATAATTGAATTCATACTGTAGGGCTATAAGAAATAAAACAATGTGTTACTAGTTTAACAGATCAATCCACACCCTATAAATGTCTTTTAGTACATAAATAATTAGAATGTTTGCATTTACAAATCATTGGGGAAAGGTTATTCATTAGGTCATGTAGGGACGATTGGTTAAACATTTGTGGAAAAATAATTAAATGTAGAGTCAATATAACTATATCAATACCATGTTAATTAAAAAATTGAAACCATGAAAGAAGAAAATGTAAGTGAAAAGTTACCTGATCTCAAAGTAGGAAGATCTTTTTAGTCATAAAGCAAAGGAAAAAGCCACCTTAAACTGGAGGTCATGGCCTTCAGTTTATGGTGAAAGAAATTCAAGGTGAAAAATGTTCAGAGAGTCAAGATTGGAAATGAAGATGATATTCATTATTGGTAGATGATACTGTCATTCAGTTGAAGCATCCAAGAAAATCAGCTGATAAACTGTTAAAACTAACAAGAAAGTTAGCGAGGTGGCCAAATATAAAGTATCTAGGAAGGAAACTAACAAAAAAGTTTATCATCGCTAAAAAAAATTGAGTATATTCATATAACTGAGATTATTTTTCTCTTCTTACTAGGCTTACGTTGTCAAAATATTTTAATATGTGCCTTCAGAATACAGAAAAATTTCAGTACTGTTTTGTAGGCATTGTTGTATTATTTCTGACTTAACTATGTTCACTAATTTGTCTTTTTTTTCTTGTTCCCTTGTGCAATAGGTCAGTACTCCTGTCTTTGTACCAATGAAAACACATGTGCTGCTTCATCGAATGAGTGGAAAAGGACTAGCTGCCCATTATTTCTTTCCAAGACAGCCCTGCATTTTTGGTGATAAGATGGTCTCTGTACAAATAACGTTGAATAATACCACTGATCAAAAGATAGCAAATATCCACATAGGGGAAAAAAAACTTCCTATAGGCATGCAAATACATGTTTTTAATCCAATAGGTAAATATTAATTCTCATTTAAAACTAGAATTATATTTGATAACTAAATGTGTTCATTTAAAAAGTAGAATCCTTTTTAGTAAAAACGTAAAATAGAATTTTATTTTATTGACTGTTATCATACTCAGTTTACATTTATTTTCCCTTTTTAAACTGAATTTATCATACAAGATAAATACATTTCTTTACCCTTAGTGAGTCAGGTCCCAGCAATAGTAATACCAGTAGTGATGAAACAATGGGTCTGCAGAATCAAAGTTGCATCCCATTTTACCTGTGTGCACCACCTTCCTTCACCTCTCCTCCTGGTCATTCTCATTCTCTGCATGAGTTTAGGTGGTTTATTGTATATTAAAAATAAGAAAATCAGTCTGCCCTTTTGAATACAATACCTCCCATATCATGAGATCCTTTCCTGTTTCCTTTCACATTCCATGAATTGAAAAGTAAAGGGAACAACGACTGAGAGATGTACACTATTTTGCTTGTCTTTCTCTCCAAGTGTAGAATATGTTACTGGTATTTAGCCACATTATGTTTTTAAATATTTTTTAATCTGTTACCACCATTTAAAAATCAAGATGTGTTTACTTTAAAAAAAAAAAAAAAAGACAACAAAACACACTGCACACACACGGAATCTCACTTTTCTTAGAAAAAAACTCTAAGATTTGGCAGTGCTGGTTCTTTATTCCCACGTGCAGCAGCCAGTTGGTGCCAAGCAGTGTCTGCCCCTTCCATGCAGCCTGAGCTTTCCAGTTGCCTCTGTGCCCTATGCCTCATTTTATTGTCTTCCCAACTCAGTGTCAGAGACCGTTTATCATCCCTCTTGTGTTGTTTAAGTATTTTGCCAAAAATGTACCCTTTAAAAAATAAATAATCATTTTATGTCTTACTTTGAATCTGAAATAGTAGAGTATTTGGAATGTCTATCTCTATTCTTTCTGTGGTTTGTAAGCTCTCTGCACTTTATGTTAACAATTTAGTTCAGCTAAGATTTCACTAGTTACTGTATGATTGTCACATCAGAGTGATTTCATTTTTCATTACTAACAGTGTGATGTAATAGAGCCAGTCCTAAGGTTTAGTAAGGGGAAGCTTGAGGCCAAACCTTAATTAAAAGTGATAAAAGGGTTTGTGTCATTGTTTGCTTAAAATGTTACAATCAGAAAGCTCCAGATAGTTTCTTTTTATACTTTAGGTGAGCAAAGCCTTGTGACCAAGATGGACTCAAGTTTGATAATTGTACCTTCTTTACTCATTATTTCACATAACTATTCTCTTTTTCTTCATCTTCATCTGAGCTCTTTGGCATTACTGAATTCTCTCCTATAGTTTTCATGAGTCATTTAATAAAGAAAGCCATTCTTTGTGTTATGCTTTTACACAAAGGAGTAAAACAATTCCTAATGGTTAAAATCTGGTAGACTTTTATAAGCAACGAAAGTACAGAAAAGTGGAGTTAAAGTGATTTCAGAATCTACTTAATACCATTTTTTAAATATTTTGATAATTAAGACAAATTTAAAGAACACAAAGTGTTCTGATTTGTATTTAATTATTTTGTAAAGTTAGTAGATTGCCAAGGAATTATAGAATGTCCCAGTTTGTGTTCTTTTTTATTGCTTATAATTTAGCCTTTTTAAATTTAGTTAAAAAATTAGTCTAAGAAGTGTCAAGCAGTTAATATATGAATTGTCTGAAGGTTGAAAATGTTATCCAAAGGTTAAAACAGTAGAACAGTATTAATGTTTCTTTGAGCTGGCATAATGAGTTGATGAGCTGACCTTTTGTTGGCCTATGTAGAATAGAAGAAATAAATATAATACATTTCACAGTATGACCTTAACACAGAAATAAATATGAACGTATATTATTGCCTCGGTACTAGTTACAGGCTTTTCTTTTCCATTCTTAGGCAAATTTTTATGACTGTAATGTTTTATTTTGTTGGCATTTATTGAATGCCGTTAGGATATAGAGTTCTTTCCCATGCAGTATGTATTTATATGTAACACCACCTAGACTTTTACCAATAGATTACAGAAGAGTTACAGAATATGATGTATCTAAATTGGTCCTCCAAAAATCTTGAGTATCATAACACCAAAAAAATAGTGTATTTTCATGTTTTGTGATATAGGGAGGTAAGAAATTTGTCTTATTTATTAAGAATGTGTGCACATATTAAGGAGTCAAGGAGTCTAGTAGTTTTCTTATTTGTCACCAGTCTGTTTTCTTTTTGTTTATAATATGCAGTGGATATTTTGTCTGGATTCTGCCTTTAGCATGAAACTGGATTCCTTGCAAGAATATTGAAAATATTGTGTCATTTTTCCCAGAGACCAAGTATATAGGAGATTTTAAAGGCACAAAGAATAGCCTTAAGCTCTCTGCACTGTATTCAGTGACTTTATGTTAACAATTTAGTTCAGCTAAGATTTCACTAGTTACTGTATGATTGTCACATCAGAGTGATTTCATTTTTCATTACTAACAGTGTGATGTAATAGAGCCAGTGTTTTTCTGCTATATCTACATAGTTATCTCAGATGCATAGCAGTGAGTCCAAATATAGATACCTAATTGGGTAAGCTTTCCCAATTTAGTAGGCTCCAAATATTATAAAAATCCATTATATGAATAATTTTATGCTGATCATTTTGCTCTTGAAGCATCCGTGTAATAAAACATGCCATTGATCATGAATTGTCCTCCAAAATTAGCATGGCACTGAGCTCACAGTTAATTATCTTGAGACTGAAGATAATATCAAACAGTGTCAAGGAGTGCTATCAACAAGGCATCTTGAGAGCTGTCATTTTGTCAAGTGAAAGAAATACAAGAATACATGATGTGGAGAGATCTAAATTGTGAATGCCATCATATTTTGGAGATGATGGGGTTTGCTACCAATGTGTTGTTGGATACAAACAAGACCAAACCCCAGTAGGGCACAGAAGAAAGCATCAAGGGTTCACTATAGTTTTGAGCAGTGTGATTGACAGAGCTGTGAACTGATGACAGCATGTAGCTTTAGGAGAAATACAAAACGAATATATTCATACCATTGGGCAAACCAAAAACATTTTGAAATCAGCATCAAACAAGTGCCCTTTTAGAATGCCTAATCTTCATTGAGCCTATGAGACATAAACATAATTCTTAGTATATTAAGCTTATTAAATTATTCTTCTGTCCCATCTGTACCATCATCTCTGTCATGGTTAATATTAAATGGCAAATCATTCTTCTCCGACAAGCCCCAGAATAGTCACAGTGTAGTGAATTAGAAGTGTGCTTGCTAAAATGTAACTACATCTGACGAGATGTATATAGAATAGATAAAGCTAATATAAAACTCGTATGGTATAACTGCAGTTATACTGAAGACTTTGAGCAAAGTGGAAATCAAAAGTGGATGGTTTCTATTAAAATATAATACAATATAATATGTTATATTATAATATAATATGTTATAATATAATATAACATTATATTATAATATAACAAAAAATATATATAATATATAAAATATGTTAATCATATAATAATATATTAAATTATATTATATATTATATTACATTATATTACATATAGATATTTAAAATCCTTCTGATTATTCTAAGGTATATTCAAACTTTGGAGTCATAAACTGAATGAGATTTTGTAGTTGTTGGTCTTAAGTTTTATCACTGTCAACTGAAAAAAAAACCCAGTGTTGTATGTTGGTATAGTTGTTTCCCATACTTGGTTTGTTGATAGATGAAGCTTCAGACATTCCATATCTACAAAATGTCATTTATTATTTGTTTTATCAAGATAATCTAATCTTCCACTAAATTTTCTTTTAGAATTCTTTGAGTAATGCAATTAAATTTATCATTTTGGTTTCAGTGATGCTAGTTCCCCTGGTTAATTTCTGCATACCTCTTAATTTCTTCTTTCAACTTTGCTTTAATTTGCATTTTTAAATTTGCATTTTTTTTCCATTAAAAATTCGGAACATTGTTTAAAAATTTTTTTATGTCTGGAATAAATATTCCATAGTTTTAAATATATGATCTATAATAATCTCCCTAAGTCCATTACAGGTGTTTCAAACTGGAACACATTTATTTCCTTCTTACTTTCAATGCCTCTAGAAACAATATTGTAGAACATGAAATTTCTTAGGAAAAGATGTGTTTCTGAAACAAATACATATAATATGTTCATTGGAGTTTATGCAGAATTAAGTTGTGAAAAAAGAAAACCTGCAAGCAGAATAGTGAGGTTACTTTATAATTTGCTTTAGTATTCTTAGTTTGAAATTTTTCTTATAAACTGTTATTAAATTTGACTATTTAACCAAACTACAAATATTACATAAATTTCAGTGTTTAGCTTGCTTTTTCACATCCTTCATGTTTTCATGTCTAAATTATCTTATTTCCTAGAGTCTCTTGAGCCTGAGGGATCCATTACTGTTTCAATGGGTATTGACTTTTGTGATTCTACTCAGACTGCCAGTTTCCAGTTGTGGTAAGTTCAGTTGTTCTTCTGTTTCTTATATTTCCTGTAAAAGATAGCAGATCAAAAATTAGGCTTTCAACAGCTTTTTTCTGAGAGAGACAAAACACTTAAATGTGTTTTTCTTTGACAATGTTTAGACTGCCATGGAATAGTTGTACAAATTGTGTACAATATGTGTATTTTTAGTATTTGTTACATACCTTACCATTACAGTCTACCATATGTTATTGAAATTCATAGTTTGTTGATTAAAGAAGGAAGCTACATCTAAGTAATTTTTAACAATGCTACAATTTTGGAAAATTCATGAGAAAATTTATGAGGAAAAATTAAAAACTTTAATAATGTTATTGAATATCCTAGAGAAACTATCTTTTGACATATCATAGATGTTATCTTGAGATTCTCAAGTGAAGTGTTATTGATTCTGTCAGTACCTAAAACTCGTGCATTTTTTTCCTTTTTATTACAAACTGCTTTTGATAAAAATCAAAAGAGAACATTTATGCAGTTGGCGAAGGTTTCATAGCTGAATGTAATTCAAAGGAGCTTTTTTAGTAGTACACTTGGTTGTTATTATTTTTATATAATGTTTTATACATTTCTGATGAAATCCAGAGGCTATTAGCAAATTAGTACAAAGCTATATTCGTGCATCTTTGAGAATTATCTTTGGACTCTCATATTTTTCTGATATAAGGTACATTTTATTATTTTGAGTTGAAGTTGGGTTTTTTATTCTAAAAAAAATGGAGACATTTTATTTATCTAAACTTTAGCCAGCTTAGAACAGAATTTGTTATGATTAAAATCTCTAAGTTTAGGGAATAGACATTTTTAAATAAATTTAAAGATTAAATATAGTGAAACTTTCATTTTGATATGCCGTTTAAGTTTATCAGTAATTCAGGCCTAATGTTATACCTTTTATTGCTGAGAACCTGCAATGATGAATATAAGCAATGTAGCATAACGCATTGATTTTATGCAGATCATCACCTTTATGTTTTGGGAGGTCTGCTATATTAGTGATATATAAAAACTGATTACTTTTCCCAACATTGCCTAGTAATTGTTTATTATTTTTCTATTAGACAAACAACACAGATCAATATTACTGAACACCAGACTATGAGTAACATCACTCTAAATAGATTTGCCTCCAACACCAGAGGTATATTCATTTTAATGATTTGGACAATGTGAGCTCAATGACAAAGCTTTTGTACCAAGTTGGACCAAAATTAAGAAATAAAAAAAAAATCCTTTTTCTTATTAATTCTTATAAAGAACCTTTTGATTTCTATGTAATCAGGCAGGTCTTTTTTTTTTCCCCCCTAGTGTTTTTATTATTAAGACTTCCTTTGTAGTCTATTGGACAGGATTTGCATTTAGTCTTTCACAATTAACTAAATCCCTTTAGGGAGTAATATGTAGGTAGTGTTTGATTTTTCTTATGTCAGGGAGTATATTGCATAATTTTTTTCTCAATTTCTCTTAAACTATTTTAGGAAAATGAGAAATTTGTTCTACATGGAAAACAGCCTTAGCATTATAAGCATTTACATTAATATGTTTTTCTTTTTTGAATATATAAATTATTTATTTATTTTAGATTTTATTAAGCACAAAAGCATGCTAGATCAAAAATTATTTTTTGTGTTCCAAAAAGAGCATTTTGTCTTGCATCAAATGTAATTGATCCTGAAGCAGTGTAATCACAATTACTCACTTTCTTAATTGGCCTGCCCAAAATCAGAAAATGGAAACCGATCGACAGTGTTTAAATCAATAGCTTCATAGTAGTGCTAGTGGGGGTAGGGAGATAATGGTAATGGGTAGATCAATTGGTCTTAGATGCCAGTCACCGACTGTGCCTTTTGCATAGTAAATAGCACTTTTTGCTTAGTGATGTGCTGTGTTAGTCTTGGTAGTTCAATAAAAAGAAAAAAAAAGGCAAGAAAGGATGATATTGAATTTTTTCCTTGAAATACATTATACAAATCAATACATAAAATTATGGGTAATAAGAGCATATTTGATAAGAAGCCTTCAGAAATGCTGAGAACATGGACTATAAGCTTTTCAGATACTTTTCTATTTATTAGAAGAAAGGGAACAAGAATAAAATGGTCCTAGTTTAGCCTCTATATTAATTCTATATCATTATAGTTATACCTGTGTATATAGATAGCTATAGATAAATAGAACTATTATGTATAGCTATATAGTTATGTGGATAGTTGATAAGCATTGATGTCTCCTTTTTTCCTTTTTGCTTTGGATTTTAAATGGTCATCACATTAAGTTTCTGATTAAATTTGTTGAGATTGAAAATGTGTATAATATGCATAAATATATCTCTCTGAAAGCTGATGCAGTGTATAAACAGATCCTCATCCTTGTGATCAGCAGGTATGAATGTATTAACCAGTATGAAAAATAATATGGCTTGGCTCAAGTTGGAGGACTGAGAGCTTCCATTCCACCTTTCTTTTCATTTAAAAATCCATCAAAAAGATAGAAAATACATTCTTTAAGAGAGAATGAGAACTAAAAAATAACAAGGAAGAATGTCGTGGCTGAGCAGAAATTGTGAAAAATTATTGACAGTTGGAAAGCAACTGGGGACAGACAAACAATAACAAAAAAGAATCACAGGGCAGAACACTCATGGAAGAAAACTACTATAATGGTAAGAACAAATCTGGCAGAATATCAAGCACAAACTGAATAAGTAGAAAGAAAAGTTAGGAGCCTTAAGACAGTCCTCAGGGAATTAAAGAACTACTCCCTCCAACCCATTACCCCAAGCAACAGGCAACATACACATTTAATTTGAGGCATAAGCATAGCTTTGTAAAGCAAATGAATCACTTGCCTGGGAAAGACTTTTGGTGTGGATGTGGGGACCTAAAAGAGCACAGCAGGGTTTGAGTTTGTGCAAAAAGGCAGGGATGGTCAGAGATGAGACAGTCTTAGTCTGTTTGGTGAGGAGGAAAGGCTATTGCCCACCTGCCTCCCAACTTCATGTCCATGTAACCAGTCGGTATCTCACCCACTTAAGAAAAAAACCACTCAGCCTGTCCAGGGGAGAGGAGACCCATAGTAATGATAGTAATAACATTAATCACATACTTACAGTATGCTAGGCACTGTTCTAAACACTTATATGTACCAATTCATTTAGTTCTCACAACAATCCAATAAATATGATTATTACCCATCTTACAGGTGAGTAAATGAGGCACAAGAAGATTAAGAAATTTATCTAAAATCTCATACATAATAGGTAGCAGAACTTGCTATATGTGTTAGTTAAGCCTAGTCCTTCATTATGAATATAAATGGACAGCTTAGGATGACCATATTTTTGAAGGGAAGCAGTAACTTGAAAAAGAAGGTTTAAGACGAACATGAAGGCCCACTGACCATGAAGGGAGCAGACAATTTTAAAAAGAGAAAAGTTGGGCCGGCCCGGTGGCGCACTGTAGAGTGCGCCGCTTGGGAGTGCGGCGGCGCTCCCGCTGAGGGTTCGGATCCCATGTGGAAACCGGTTCCCGCTCACTGACTGAGCGCAGTGCGGGCGCAACACTGAGGGTTGCGATCCAGTTACCGGTCAGTAAAAAAGACAAAAAGGAAAAGAAAATAAATAAAAATAAAAAGAGAAAAGTTATCTTTAAAATTTATAGCTAATATCTGATTCAAGAGAACACCACATCCATAAAGCAAGAACATATTGCTTGATATGAAAAAGGAGCAATTAGAAAATTGTAAAAGTATTCTTGGAGATTTAAAATATAATGCCAAAAGAAATTCCGTAGAGGCATAATAGAATGGACACAGTTGAATACTGACTTAGTGTTCTGGAAGAGAGGATCAAGAAAATCAACTGAAATAGAAAACAAAAAGACAAAGAAGGGAAAATAGGAAAGAAAGGTTAAAAGAATGAATTCATCTAAGAGGGTGTCTGGAAGGAAAAAATAGACAATGGAGAGAAGAAATAATTAAAGAAATAAATTGTAGAAGAACATTTTCGCAAGCAAAAGAAATGCACAAGCCTTCAGATTGAAAGGGCCCATCTAAGACCAAACAGGATGAATGTGAAAGACTATCACAAAATAAAAAACCCTGGTAAAATTTTTGTTAAGGAGAAAATCACCCTTTTGTCTTCCAGAGTGGAGAAAATAGCAGTTTACCTAAGAAAGAACAAGAATGAGAATGGAATTATATTTTCATCAATATTCTCAATCATTCTGGAGGCCAGAAGTCAAAGGATATGACCTTTAAAATTTTCAGGATACCAAATAGACAAACAAATATTCTATCAGTTTACCTCCTGCAGACATTTTCTGAAAGTATTACTCAAATATATGCTGTAGTAGAAATTTTTTAAAAATCTGAGACAGAGAAAAACACATAATTTAAAAAAAGTAGTGGGCAAAGAATACCACCTTTAAAATCTATCAGTGTGTAAAAGTGATTGTTGACAATGTGAAAAATAAATATTAATAATAAACTGGAACCACAATCCCAACATGGATAAGTGTGAGATGGAATAACAATGTACTGGGGCTCTTGTATGTTTGACAAGAGAATTGATTGATGGATAAATATGCTTTAAAATATTAAAGATAACCACTAACATAATAGAAATATGATTACATGTATTATAACTTCCAAACAACTAAAGGGAGGAAGAAAAGAAAGAAAACTTCTGATCCGTTTAACCAAGGGAAGAGGAAAAAAGCATGGTAAATAGAAAACAAAATAAGATGGCTGGAAAGGGCCATACATATGTACATACTAATCACAGTTCATGTCAGAGAGTTAAATCCCACTTACATTAAACAGGTAGAAAACAAAATTCAACATGTGCTATTTATAAGAACCCTACCTAAAAGAGAATGGCTCAGAAAAGTTGAAAATAAAAAGGTAAAATATATGTGTGAGGGTGTTTCTGTTTATCAGATAGATGTGCTAAACTAGAAAAACATAAAGCATTTCAGGGAAGAAAAAAATTTTTTTCTGTTCATTTTAATCCTCCAAGAAAATATAACAGTAACCTACCTTTAAACCACATAGCTTTGTAATTTACAAAGCAGAAACAAATATAAATACTAGAAGAAATTGACAAAGCCATTATTATAGTATATTTTAACACACACTTCAGAAATCGACAAATCAAAGAGGAAGGATGCATAGAGAGACAGATATAGGTACACACACAATTTTAATAATTCATTTATCAAACTTGATCTAATATATCTGTTTACAAAGAATTCCTTGTTTCCTGAGTACAGAAAATACACATTTTTAAAAAGCACTTACCAATGTACACAAAAATAGAAAAACTATGAGTTAAAAAGATTAAAGAAAAAAGATATGAGAAAGATTAGAAGGAAGGAAGGTAGGTTATATCGCGGTGTTATAACACCAAGGTCAAGGGTTCAGAACCCCTTACTGCTAAAAAGGAAAAAAAGGAGGAAGGTGGTAAAACACAAAGATCTCCTAAATTACAAAATAATACTACAAGGTTACATCAAAAGTTCATGCAAAGATTCGTATTATCTTTTAATTCTATTTTTTCCACGAACTTTTTGATATTGCCTCGTTATGTATAATTCTACATCAATAAACTGGAATATTTAGATGAAATTAATGGTTTCTGTGAAAATATAAATTAAGAATAAAAAAGGTTAAATTGTAGCAGAACTTCAAACAAGAGATAACATCTATTGGTTAAACTTTTGTAGAGCAAAGGAAAAAGAAGAAAAGCATGCCATGTCATTCTGACTTTAAAATCCAAAGGGATAGCACGCAAATGTGCACATCACTTGGGGTTATAAATTCAAATGACTTATAGGCCATACAGTTTACCCATACCCACATGAAATATCAGAAATATTCTCTTTTAAGTCAGAAAAGCAAAAGAAATATCTGCTCTCAACAGTATATTTCACGTTATAATGGAAGTTTTAGACAATACAAAAAAACAAAATACAAGGAAGACAAAAGCAGTTTGTATAAATCCTAGAAAGGAAGAGATAAAAATTATAATTTTTATTCGATATAATTATTAACCCAGAAAATCTGTTATTTGAACTAATTAGTTTAGAAAGGTAATACAAATACCTATGTGGGAGGAAGAAAATCCTGACACTTTCTAGGTGTTGTCAAAGAAGATATAAATAAAACATAAAGGAATAGAAATAAAATGGTAAAATTAAGAAATAATGAAAAAGATATACTGTGTTCCTAACTGGGAGGCAGAGTTCTGCCTCAAATTAATTTTCAAATTCATTGTGATCATAAGCTATTGTTGAATTTTTTTTTTTTCCTGAATATTTCCAATCTGTGGTTGGTTGACTCTGCAGATGCAAAATCTGAGGATATGAAGGCTCCACTTCTTAGGAGTATTGGGAAGGAGAAGGCTTTTTTGTTTTAAAAAAAAACAACCAAAAGATGGTAGTTAAATGTAGTATAGTGGTCCCATAACTTTTATTTTATTTTAATTATTTTTATTTTTATTTTTAAAAAATTTTTTTGGCAGCTGGCTGGTATGGGGATCTGAACCCTTGACCTTGGTATTATCAGCACCATGCTCTAACCAAGTGAGCTTACCAACCCCTAGCTTTTAAAATTGTATACCTCTCTTAGTCAAAATATTTCAACTATGCACTACCTATATGTATGAATTTATTTATTTATTTTATTTATTTATTTTTTTTCCTTTTTTTTTTTTTTGTGTCCGGCAACGGATCGCAACCCTCAGTGTCGCGCCCATACCGGACTGGGACCGGCAACGGGATCGCAACCCTCAGTGTTGCGCCTGCACCTCGCTCAGCCAGTGAGCGGGAACTGGTCTGTACGTGGGATCCGAACCCTCGGCGAGAGCGCCGCCACGCTCCCAAGCGGCGCACTGTAGCAGTGCGCCACCGGGCCGGCCCTATGAATTTATTTTTAAATTATGTATGTATGTGTGTATGTATGTATGTTCTCTGAGCCATCATATTTGTATGTACTAAAACAAAAACAGAACTTAGAAAGGAATGAGAAAAAAATAAGTTAGGGTTTTCTTCCTATACCTTAGTGGATTGCCTTGTGCCTCCAACTTTGAAGAACATTGGTGTGTCCAGTGATTTGAAGCTGAAGTTTTATATTTCACACTAAATGAGTTGATTATATACATAGTTCATGTCTGTGTGCACACATATCCATCTACTACTTCATTGGCCTTTACAAATTCTCTTAATGTGACTTAGCTTTCCAGTCTGGCGGGCCTGCTCTTGTCCTTCAAGCGTCCTACCCTCAGTACTTCTCTCCATCTGAACCAACTCTTTCTCTGCTGTTTCCAGAGAAGTATCCTACTCCATTCCAGGGCTAACCCATTCACCTGCTTCCTATGCTCTTACTCCCAACCTCTTTTACCTGTTCCGAGTCCCTACTCTATCAATTCCTTTGTTTCTTCCTCGTCACTGGCTCTTTCCCCCCAGCATTAAACATGCTCAGGTTTCTATAAGCATTCTTCTTTTGCCTCTTCAGCCTCGTGAAGCTTCTGCTGCTTTCTGTCCCCTCCTCCACTGCCAGTCTTCTCATTCACCCACCCTTTGAGTCACTGCATTCTGTGTTCTTCCTGCAGTCTGAACTGCCTTGCTGAGACCAGCAGTTATGCTTGCTTCTTCTTATATCTCATCTTACTTCTTACATGCCTTTTCTCCCTGACCAGTGTTTCCCAGTCTCTTCTGCAAGTTGCTCTTCTTCCATTTTTACTTAAATACAGGTCTTCCCCGGGCTGGCACTTTAACATTTTCCTCGTTATATCCTCTTTTCCTTAGTGATCTTATCTACTTGTGAGACTTCAGCTCTTCCCTCTATCATTCTTCTTACTTCCATACTCACATGTACTGCCCTGACCTCTCTCCTGATTCTTGATTTGTATTTCTAATTATCTGCTGAATATCTCTTCCTGGATAACCCAGTGGTACTCAAAATATAGCAAGATTTGAGCCAAATCATTTTGCTTAAGCCCAAAACTCCTCTTCTTCAGTATGTTGTCATCCACCCAATTATTATGGTTTAAAGTCTCTTCTTTCCATCCATCCACAGGTCTGTCCCTTCTAACTCTTGAATATCTATATCCCATCTTCCCCATTCTCAGTGCTACCCACCCTAGGGAAAAAGCATAATTTAGTGGAATAAACTTTGTAGTCAGATACACCTGGTTTCAAATCCCATGCTGTGTGACCTTGGGCATGTTGTTTAACTTCTCTTCGGTTTTCTTGTCAATAGATTGGGGGTAACAGAAGCTACCTCTTAGGATCCTTTTTGGGATTTACTTAAGTAAAACACACAGTAAATGCTAAAAACCCTCTGCCTAGGCTATTAAATTAGACTCCTAATTGATCTGCCTGCCTTTGGTTTCTCCTCTACTCCACCTTAGACACTGCCACCAGAGTTTCTAAAATACAAATGGGATCATTTACTCTCCTATGTCAAAAGTCTCTAGTAGTTTCCCGTTACTTCAAGAAACACTGACACACCCTTGTCTTGGATATATGGGTAAAGTAACCATATACTTTATTATACGAAGTAAGACACTTTAGACAGTGAAAGGAGCACTAACTGCACAGGATTCCAGGACAACAGCTATCAGCTGGGACTATCCTGGGAACACTGGGGAGAATGGTCATCCTGTGTGTGATTGTAAGATCCGTGCCCTGAGCACAAATCCTACACACCGAAGTGACTCGCCTCACAGAGACCACAAGACAAGAGATTGCTGCAGTTTAAGCAAGAGGTGTTTATTCAGCATATGCTGGGTCGCCTTTTTCATAAGTGGCCCCAAGCTCCTTGACATGAGAGTTTTTATACACTTTCTTTGGACAAAGACTTTTTTTCATGGTCAGGCTTAACAGGCTAGCCCCGCCCCCTCCCCGATAAGGGACTGTTTAATTTTTTTTTTTTAATCACTTGGGCTCTGTCAGGTGTCCTGAAGATGAGAGGGCTGGTTAGTCCTTGAGGCCGGCTGGCCCCTGGAATGTG
>NW_007728521.1:62568-63525 GCF_000696425.1 Galeopterus variegatus | reverse complement strand
GTAATTTCCAATTGACCCCTAGTTGTCTGGCCACTCCCTGACTCACCTTGGCAACGAAAGCAGGTCCATTGTCGGACCTGATTACCTTGGGCACCCTGAACCGTGGAAAGATTTCTTCTAGGATCTTCTTGACCATGACAGTGGCTGTTTCTTGTTTTGTCGGGAAGGCTTTTACCCATCTGGAGAAGGTGTCTATAAAAACTAGGAGATACTTGTAACCATATCTGCCCGGTTTAATCTCTGACAAGTCAGGCCACCAGGTCCCCGTCCCTATGGTGATCTTGGATGAGTTCCAGATTGTATTCTCTACCCCATTTATAACATACCAAGTTAACCTTTTAGGAGCATGTGGGCTGGAAGTTTTGGCGCCCTGGAAGAGAATGGTTAGACATAAAGAAAACAAGAGAGTATTCATCTTATAACAGTTAGG
This sequence comes from Galeopterus variegatus, assembly GCF_000696425.1. Taxonomy (NCBI): domain Eukaryota; kingdom Metazoa; phylum Chordata; class Mammalia; order Dermoptera; family Cynocephalidae; genus Galeopterus; species Galeopterus variegatus. The sequence goes on along the minus strand of NW_007728521.1, from coordinate 63,095 downwards.
GTTTCCATACAATTTTCAGTCTGAAGGGATGTTCTTTAGAACTTTGGACTCTCCAGGCAGCGTCCCCCGATCCTTGGTCCTCTGGTGGCGCTGGTTTCACATGCGAGGCGTGGATCCAAATGGAGATCCCATCTACCTTCACGGCCATTGGGGTTGTTAGAAGCACTAAGTAAGGTCCTTTCCAGCGAGGCTCCAGGGTCTGGGAATGGTGTTGTCTGACGTAGATGTGTCCCCAACCTGGAACTGATGAGAAACCTTGGGGGTCCCGGGCTCGTAAGCTGCTGCCAACTGTGTCCAAACTTCCTTCTGCACTGCTTGAAGTCCTTTCAACCTGGCATATAAGTCACTGTTACTGTGGCAAGTGGGTTCAAAAGCATTCCCCAGCAAAGTCAAGGGGGCAGGGGCACCATAGAGTATCTCAAGGGGGGTTAGGTTGAACTGAGAGGGGGTGTTCCTAACTCTGAACAAGGCTAAGGGAAGGAGCAACACCCAGTCTATGCCAGTCTCTATGGTTAAGTTAGTCAGAG
>NW_007728521.1:60250-61291 GCF_000696425.1 Galeopterus variegatus | reverse complement strand
AACTCTGGGGTCTGTAAATGCAACGTAATTTCCAATTGACCCTTAGTTGTCTGGCCACTCCCTGACTCACCTTGGCGACGAAAGCGGGCCCATTGTCGGACCTGATTACCTTGGGCACCCCGAACCGTGGAAAGATTTCTTCTAGGATCTTCTTGACCACGACAGTGGCTGTTTCTTGTTTTGTCGGGAAGGCTTCCACCCATCCGGAGAAGGTGTCTATAAAAACTAGGAGATACTCGTAACCATATCTGCCCGGTTTAATCTCTGTAAAGTCTATTTTTCAATACATCCCTGGTCTGTCTCCTATGAGTCTTTTACTAGGGCCCGCTGTATTCTTGTAGACATTTACTTTTTGACAAGGTACACAGCCTTTAACTATTTGTTTTACTAATTGTTTTAGCCCCATTATATGATATTTGGTTCTGGACTCTCCAGGTGACGCTCTCCGGTCTTTGGTCCTCTGGCGGCGCAAGTTTCACGTGGGAGGCGTGGATCCAAGCGGAGATTCCGTCTACCTTCACGGCCGTTGGGGTTGTTAGAAGCACTAAGTAAGGTCCTTTCCATTTATTTACTCCCAGATGAGTCCATTGATGTATCTGTTTAACCATGATGTGTGCTTGTTCTTGTGGCAAGATAGGTTTGCCTGATGCTGCATACCAGCGCCCTTTTTCTTGATCAAAGCGGTTGTTAGAGTCCCTTGAGATCACTGCTACATCCTCAGCTGAGTATTTAAACTTGGGCTTTTGTTTGACGTAGACTGTGTCCCCAACCTGGAACTGATGAGAAACCTCAGGGATCCCAGGCTCGTAAGTGGCTGCCAACTGTGTCCAAACTTCCTTCTGCACTGCTTGAAGTCCTTTCAACCTGGCATATAAGTCACTGTTACTGTGGCAAGTGGGGGGGAATCCCCTTTCTGGTGGCCTGGGCAGTGAATAATACTCACTTTTAGCAGTCTGTGAAGGGCCTCTAGCAGGGCTACGATCTCTGCCTTTTTTTTTTTTTTTTTTTTGATTTTTTTTTCTCCAGAGGTCAGCAGACCCC
>NW_007728521.1:57040-60240 GCF_000696425.1 Galeopterus variegatus | reverse complement strand
AGGGGGTTAGGTTGAACTGAGAGGGGGTGTTCCTAACTGAACAAGGCTAAGGGAAGGAGCACCACCCAGTCCACGCCAGTCTCTGTGGTTAATTTAGCCAGAGTCTCTTTTAGAGTTCTGTTTATCTTTTCTACCTGTCCTGGACTCTGGGGTCTGTGAATGCAATGTAATTTCCAATTGACCCGTAGTTGTCTGGCCACTCCCTGACTCACCTTGGCGACGAAAGCGGGCCCATTGTCGGACCTGAGCTCCTAGTTCAAGGGCTTTCATGAGGGTGATGAGTTCTGCCTTCTGGGTGGATGTTCCGGCAGGTAAGGTCTGTGCCCATATCAGGTTCTGGCCATCTATTGCAGTGGCTCTTGTCTTTTGTACTCCTTCCTCCAGGAAACTGCTGCTGTCAGTAAACCAGGTGGCTTCGGCGTCCGTCAGAGGGTGATCTGACAAGTCTTTCCGCCATCCATGTGCCTCAGCAAGCACTTGTTGACAATCATGGATAGGCGGGTCGAGGTCAGAGTCCGGCAGCAGTGTGGCTGGATTTAAGCTCGTGGCGGAGCAAAAGTGACCCGGTCTGAATTCAGTAACACAGTCTGATAGTGAGTCATGCGAGCATTTGTGAGCCAGCGGTCGGGGGGCTGGCGGACAACACTCTCTAAAGCATGAGGTGCTGAGATTACTAAATTCTGTCCCATAGTCAGTTTGTCAGCATCTTTTACTAGGACAGTAACTGCCGCTACAATCCTTAGACAGGCTGGCCACCCAGCAGCTGCTGGGTCTAGTTTTTTAGACAGATATGCTACAGGCCTTTTCCAGGGCTCTAGATTTTTTTTTTTTTTTTGTAGTACGCACATTGATCCTTTGCCAGGGGTCCCTTTCTGTTGCCTGGTACTGTCATACTGGGCTCCCTAGTTTCCTTGACTACAGTGGCCAGAGTTTTGTGAAAATTTCTTTCTTGGTGCCTTTACTAGAGTGGTCAATTAAAGCAACTGTCACAGTAGCTTTCTGCTCTTTACGATTAGGATCATATGGGGTAAACTGACGGAATGCTGATGGAGACTTATTGGGCCCCTAGATTACCTCTTTTACCTTAGTCAAATTGGTGGGGCATTTTGCTGCCCTTGGAGACCTGCCATTAGAGCCTGGCGATAGACCTTCAGGTGCTCCCTACCTTCTGCCGAGTTGAAATCACAGTTTGGTCTGGTCAACGGGAATCCTGCATCTATGACATCGGGGAGGAGAGTAGGTTGTTTTCTCCTCGGTGGTGAACAGGACCTGGAGGAGCTGCTGGCAGTCATCCCAGGTGGGCTGGTGGGTATAAAAGACAGACTCCAAAAGAGAAATTAGGCCTTGTGGCTCATTAGAGAAAGAAGGATTCTGGTTTTTCTAATTATATAAGTCACTCATGGTAAAGGGACCATAGACCATAAAGGGTTTTTGGGCACTGGGGCCTGACGTAAGGGCAAAGAAATGGGGGGGGCAGGAGTCGTGAGCTACGAGGGGTCCGTGTATGTGAGTCAGATACAAGGTCTTGCCAAGGCCTCATCTGGTTTCCTCACCGTCATCTCAGGACCCTGCAAGATTTTGATTTGTAGGACTTATTCCCAGGTAGACATGTTATTTTATACTATAAAAATCAGAAGGATACTTACAAATAGTTTTTAAATTTTGGAGGCATCAAAGAGGAAAAAGCAAATATTTTCATCTTTGTTTATAAAGCACATTTTACCAAATGCTGTAAGTTATAGATAGTTTAGAGAAAAAATTTCCTTAAAACAAAACATTTAAGTAAAGAACAAACAATGCAAGTTACAAAACATTTTTATCAGTTACTTAACTTTGTATACTTAATTTTTGCTTTACTTGATCTTAATTAGTAGTTCTATGAACTCACCAGATTTTTTTACTGGAGTATTGAAAACCTTTTATTTTGTCCATTGTTCTCAAAGTTATTTGACCTTAATATTAAGTTTTAGTCTTTAGAAAAACTTAGCTAATTGTCTTTTAATTATAATCAATTTAATCATACAAAAAATCTTTTTATAAATTTACTGTTTACAAACTATTATTACCACTTACTCGGACCCTTTATGACATGCTCTAGACCTTTTATTTGTCCTATACTTCCCACTTCCCAAATAACCAGTCATTTTGCTCTAAGACAAAAGTTCACCACACACGATGCTTTTTTATAATGAAGTATTTTCTTTTCCTGCATAAATTAACCTCATTTATCTGAAAATCCCATGATCAAAGATCATTCTGTTTTAGGCTGGGCTTATAACTTTAACCTTAAATCCTCTAGCAAAGACAAATGTAATCCTGTTTGACCAGCAAACCCAAGCAGATATTCCAAAAACATTTTTCATAGCAGCGTGATTTTTTTTTTAAAAAAGCCCCTTTTTTTAACCTTTTTAGTTGCTCACATTTAGCTAGAACCGGCTGCATTGTATAAGAAAACAGAATCTCTAAGTGGCCTTGATTTTTCTAACAGGTTTTTCTTATAACACTTGCAGAACTCCGTGCACAGATAGACAAATTTTGTCCAGAGACTTAGCTAATTACACTGTCCGGTTTTTCAAGCTTGCCAGGAGAAACTGAGAAAAAAATAAATTCTTTCAGTCATCAGGTTTTTAATGACTAAAATGCACAAACTTAGTTACCCAAACACAAACAGACAGACAAATTATTAGCCCTGGCTTTCACGTCAGTCCGGTATTTCAGAGCCAGATTTAAAGGAGTTGAGACAGTTTCATGTCGCCCCAGACCCCCATCAGTTCCACACACACATGTAAGACTGGCCACACACACATACACACAGCCAGACAAAAACACCGGTGCACTCCTGCCAGGAGTGCTACAACCAGATTATCAGAGGGGTCTCTTTCTTAGAGATCTCCCACGGAGCCAAACCTGTTTGTCTCCTACAGAGGAGTCTGGAGCATCCTCCAGGACTCCTGTGGCTGTGGCATGCCGGTACGTCTACCTGCCACTATGACCACTACAGACAGATGGCTCCACCTCGGAGCCTCAGAGAATCCAAAACCAGATCAGTGTTTCCATCCTGGAGCCACTGAGAAACCCCAAACAACAGAGAAATCTCAAAGGCACCTGCAGACAGACAGCGACAACCGCGGTACCTGCTCTAGAGTAATCCGCCGTTCTCTAGTCTCGGGTCCCAGGGAGAGTGAGTCAAATCCTTGACG
>NW_007728521.1:45561-57030 GCF_000696425.1 Galeopterus variegatus | reverse complement strand
TTTGTGCAGGCTAAAGCTACATAGGCAATAATATGGGTTAGAGTCACAATTTTTATAACATGATACTCTTTACAGCGCACTCCCAGCCTCATCTGTTGACACCCCACGCTGCTCACCATTGCCAAAACACAGGCCTAGAATGCCCTCTCTCTCTCTCTCTCTCCTCTTGGAAATAAACATATCTTCACCTCACTCCTGCAGAACAAATTAGTTCCTCTTCCATGAACTAAAATGCTTTCCATATCTCTAATATAGCACTTATCATTCCATTATAAACATAATTTCTTTCCCTCCACTAGACTGGTGAGCTTCAAGGGCCAATTTCACTTGGCTTTAAATCCCCCTATACTCCCACAGTACATAGAATCAAGTTTGTAGTTCAGTAAATGTTTATTGAATTAATAAATGAATTTATTGGTTTGCCTTGGACAATCCACATGTTGAAAAATATAAGGCAGCTTATGAGAATACAGTACATAATAACATACAAATGGATTTTATGTCCTTTCTTCATACTATATTATTTGTCCCTACCCCACCCTTGAATAAATTTAAGGCTCTTTCTTATCCACAATCCCCATCTCCTTAGCCACTTTCCCACCGGCCATGACATCTAGTTCTAACAGGAAAGTAGAAGTCCCTCTGTGAGACTTTCAGGAAAACCTTTGCTTTCCTGATAAAGAGGAACAGATTCGGTTGGCTCAATTATTTACCACTCCTCACCATCACTCTTCCCCCTTTGATTGGAATGTCAACGTGGTACTTGCAGATGCAGCAGGCATCTGGCAAGTGTGAGGATGAAAGCCAGTATGCTAAGAACGGCAGAGTAGAGAGCTAGAGAAATCTGGGTCCCAAAGGCCTCTTTACGCCACTTAACAAGACTTTGTTAATTCCAAGACTTCTTATGTTCTAAACAATAAATGCCTATTAACGGCAGAGTAGAGAGCTAGAGAAATCTGGGTCCCAAAGGCCTCTTTAAGCCACTTAACAAGACTTTGTTAATTCCAAGACTTCTTATGTTCTAAACAATAAATGCCTATTTGTCAAGAAACTGATTTTCTGCTTATTTGCAGCAAAAATACATTTTTAACCGATCAAGCTAACTTCATTCATCTAACCTAAAAAAATTTTAAAACAGTTGTAGTAATATTTTATTGATAGTAATGTTGTGAGATTTAAGTGAAATAAATGCATTCAGTATTGTTTTTCTGATACTAGAACAGAAATTGGCTTCGTAAATTCTTCATATCCTGTCATTTGAAATAATAACTTTTACCACATATGATCAACAGTATCAGTGAATAACACTACTAGAAAATAAGGTGGTTTTTTTTTAAGAAAGCAAGTTTGCAGATGAGATACTATTTTATTAGCACATGTCTAAACACAGTATAGTCACCCCATTTTATTTATTATTAAAAATTAGTTTAATGTTTTAAGAAAGAGAGCTTAACTAAGACTGAAGCACTTCATCTTCTAAACTTTATGCAAAGTGAAGATAAAATATTACTTCTCTACTGTAAGCTGCATGAAGTGTTCCTCTGGTGGTAGTGGTTATATAACTGCTGCTGTTTTTAAAAGTTTTATGTCAAATGGCACGATTTTATAACTGTTTTATAAAGAAAAATTCTGATTCAAGTAACTGATGTATTTCTCTGCAAATAGTGTTGTTTGAGAAAATTTTCAACCCTTTTTAGCTGCAGTATTTCTTATACTTTATATTCTGACATATGCTTTAAGTGCATCTGTTTAACTTTATAGTATTAAGAATGTTTATTTGTTAAGCATGTAGTTAGCTTTGATTGTTTTTTTCCTTAGTACCAAGGATGATTGCTTCAATGTTAATATTCAGCCACCTGTTGGAGAACTGCTTTTACCTGTGGCCATGTCAGAGAAAGATTTTAAGAAAGAGCAAGGTGAGAGATTACTACAATTTACTAGAAATTTGCATACCGTATAATATATGCTCATTCTTCTGGCCTGTCTCTAAAATAAATTAGCATAAATACATAGCCATTAACATATGTCAGTGCATAATCTTCCAATTTTTATTAATGCTTTGCATTTATAAAATAACCTTAAAAGTATATGTTTGTCTACATTTCTGGCATACTTGAAAATTGATTAACATGTCTTTAAAATAATAAATTGATTCTTAACTTTTTAATCCTTAGAGCTGTGGTTTGTCAACTTGATGATATACTAATATGTTTTGTATTAGTGAAAATGACAGGAATTGAGGACTTACCAGTGTCCTGCCACTATAAATGTTATGTTTTCTGTATTTCTTTTTCATCACCAAACTGTTTTTCTGTCCTACAAATGTATTCTTCCCTGCACACATTTGAGTACCCTGTAAAATAAAGTCCTAATTATAGCATTAAAATACCTTTATTTTCTTTTGGCCTAATTCTATATTAAAGAAATGCTATGTTGTCAGAATACAGAATATATCAGAGCTGAAACATTTAAAAATATGCACCTAAAAAAATATTTTCAGTAGAATGCAAGTATTAATATCCTGAACTGGCCTTGGTGTCAAGCATACCTTCTATAAAAATGAGGGGTTAGTGGGTTTTTTTGAATATGAGTAAGGGGAAATAACTGTCTGATTTTATGTGTTTAAAGATAACATTTATAAACTAGGGCATATTTAAATGCTAAAGTCAGCAATTTTAAAAACATCGTGTGAATCTAAGCTATTTTTTTCTCTTGAGAGTATTGTCAAAGATTCCTTTATTTCGAGGTCTTAAATCGTATCCATCAAGCTTCCAGAAAATAGTAGGCACACACAAATACTTTTGCCTAAGGAGAGGGACATGCTTCCTGGCACTTTATTATTTTAGTGCCGAAGATTTCTTTTTACTCTTAAGCTTTTGCGATCCACCATATCAAAACAAAGTATTATAGAAGAATCCCACAAAAAAAATTTCATACAAGACTGTAAATTAATAGTAGTCTTTCTTTCTTGGGCCATATTTTTAAGTGATAAAGAAGAATGACTAAATTCATCTTCGCATTTGCTTTCCTCTGAAGTTGATTATTGCTATAGAAGAAAATTATCTTTGTGATTTTATTTTTCTATTGACAAATTGAATTGATCTTATATTTGCTATTCTTATGCTTCGCTGGCTAAAGCCTGCCTCTCTGCTTTACACCTGCTCAGCAAACCAAGGTGAGTGGCACACCAGTGACTGCATAAGGCGTGGGCACATTTATTGTTAAGGGGATATTCCTTTTTTGAAAAGTGCAGCTAAAATATATCTAAAGCAGGAGATTATTGTATACCCTCAGCTTTTGTTTTATAATACTTGATATTTCGATCAAATTTTTTGTGCTCTGCTGTGACTGAGGGGTTTTTCGATGACTAGCCATACAGAACCGTATGTGCATGAGAGACGTGCACTTGGAGAATAGCTGTGATCCTCTGTGGAAATGTTGCCAAAATTCCTTTTTCTTCTGCCATTTTACTTCTATGGTTGTTGATTATTTGTCTGAATAAATCTGGCAGCTGTTTGCTATGTTTAATAGAGCAGAAAGGCTACTCTGAATAAAGCTATTTGAAAATTTGTTTATATGAAGTATTTGTAAATCCTTGTAAGTCTCTTGGCATTTCTTTATCATTCTTTCTGTCTTCCTGAATTCATTCTTTGATGTGGGACTTGATGCTGGCAAATTTACCACAGGTTTAAAGAGTATTTTCAATAGCATCTTTTTAGTTATAGATTTCAGCAGATTTGGTAGTAGAGGTCTCAGTTCTCAACTTTACACATGTGTTTGTTTGTTATACTCCTCTAGGAAGAGCTTAGCTTATTTCACAAAAGGTGCCTAAAAATGACTTGCTAACTATAAATCCCAAATCAGAATAAAAATCAGTTTCCTAACATTTTATCAATGCAAAGTTCTGGAAGGTAAAATGCAAGTAAGTTTAAGAAGTGTGTGTGTGTGTGTGTGTGTGTGTGTGTGTGTGTGTGTGTGTGTGATCACATGTTAGCTTTAACCTATTTTTCTACTTTAAATACAATGAATTTACATAATATCTCATTTTACAGGGCATATATTTTAAGACTCAAGAAGTGCATTAAAGGGCCAGCCCGGTGGCGCACTCGGTAGAGTGCGGCGGTGCTTGGGAGTGTGGCAGTGCTCCCGCCGAGGGTTCGGATCCCATATAAAGACCAGTCCGCTCACTGGTTGAGCGCGGTGCGGGTGTGACACCGAGGGTTGCAATCCCGTTACCGGTCACGAAAAAAGACAAAAAGAAAAAAAAAAAAAAGTGCATTAAATGTATTAATTAGGATTTAACTGAAAAAATTATAAATAAGAAACATGGGGAATATGGTTCTATTTTTATTCTAAAGATTTATATAATTGAAAAGTGTGTACAATATTAAATAAAAGTGATTCTAACAGATTGTTACATATTAGATTATTATTTTTAAAACAAAAAAGTTTTATTTTTTATATACAGCCTGATCTATCGCTTTTTCTCAATTGTTGCATTTTAGGGTTTCATGGCTAAACATTGCTTGTTTGTAACATTGGTAGTCAATGAGCTAATCGAAAGACTGGTTTATCCTCTATATTGAAGGTATCTGTAATATACATAATATGAGCCTTCAACAGAAGTGTGATGTATTCACTGCTATGAGTTTTGAGCATTACAAAGTTAATGATCTAGCTGTGAGATGCTTTCAGTACTATAAATAGCATGGGATCTCTTTTTTACTTAAAACATTTAATTTGTTTTCTTCAGACAGTTTTAATTTTAAGAGACCTAAACCGATAGCTTATTCCAAGCTGCCTCCTTTTATTCATTTCTTCTTGTGAATTGAATTGCAAATCTAAAACTTAGACAATTTTTTTTAAATTTTATTTTCTTATATTATTTGTTTTGCATTTAGCAGTGAATCACAGCTGATTAACCTAAAGTAAGTGCTGTCCAGTACTCTCACCAAAATTTAGATAAATCCTAAGAAGCCACAAATTATTTAGACTGACAATTTAAAGTATTTTCCCAGTAATTTTTCTTTTTTTTTTTTTTTTCCTTTTTTGTCTTTTTTACTGACCGGTAACGGGATCGCAACCCTCGGTGTTGGCGCCCGCACCGCGCTCAACCAGTGAGCGGGAATCGGTCTTCACATGGGATCCGAACCCTCGGCGGGAGCGCCGCTTGGGCACACTCTCCAGTGCACCACCGGGCCGGCCCTTCCCAGTAATTTTAACCTTTATTATGTATGAACAGGCTATACCGTGTTTTAAAGTCTTTTTTCATAGGAGAAACTTTTAATGATACTTCGGCATATTTTTTCATTATTGTTAAAGTGAAAATATCTGATATATTTTCATTTAGAAAAATCTCTGATTTAAGATACCTAAAATGTTTACTTAATTTTATTATGATTTATGCATCTACCTTATGGGTTCCTAGCTAGCAAGATGCTAATTCTTTAAATGGTCAGGCATTTACTATTTTCTGGCCCTTAACTACCACAAGCAATCATATTTGATGCCCCTTAATTAGAGCACCTTTTTTTCTTTCCAGGTTCTTTTTCCACCTCAGCAATCGAGACAATACATTTGCTTACCATGCTGCTCTCCTAAGTGTTCTTTTGCATGTAAATTAATCTTGATTCAGTTTACACTGTCATGCTGAGTGGTACAAATTGCCTATAACAATAAAACAGCATGAGTTAAAAATAAAGGGGGGTGGGAAGGCAGATTGAATGTGTGCCTTACTTGATAGGATGTTACTTTGCTTTATGCCAATACATTAGCTGACGATAATGAATCTTCTGTTCTGAAAAGCATGGTTTAGTTGATTTTTTTTTTAATTTTACTTCAATGGAGCAGTACCTTGTCTTTTATAGAACAAGTTAGACAAACCATTAATGACAAGAGTGTTAAGGTTAAATATGAAGCAATGCATTCACTTCTCTGAGTGCTATCCATCTTTCCATTTACAGGAGCTTGACAAAAGTACTGGCTTTGTACAACATTTCCTTTAATTACATGCTGCGGGAAACAGGCTTTTAACATAAACATAGTTGCATTCATTTATTCAGCAGTTGCTCTTCAATAGAGCTTAATGGAGAAGGTTTAAATCCTAAATGAGTACACACATCTCTCAGCAGTGTTATGTCAGCCACTGTGCTTTACTTAAAAGCAGTGTTTGACTGCTTGTGTAGTTTTTAAAGCTTTTGCCTTATATTGAAGTTAAACAGTTTAAGACAGAACACAGTGTTCCTGGAGTTTGAAAGTGGTCAGTAAAAACTGCTTCTTGTTAGAAGCTAGATAGTTGTATTTTCTTTTTTTTTTTTTTTTTGTCTTTTGTCTTTTTCCGTGTCCGGCAACGGATCGCAACCCTCAGTGTTGCCCCCGCACTGGACCGGGGACCGGCAACGGGACTGCAACCCTCGGTGTTGCTCCCGCACCTCGCTCAGCCAGTGAGCGGGAACCGGTCTGTATGTGGGATCCGAACCCTCGGGCGGGAGCGCTTCCGCGCTTCCCAAGCGGCGCACTTTTCAGTGCGCCACCGGGCCGGCCCTAGATAGTTGTATTTTCTGATGGCATATGTCTTTTTACATTGTTGGGCTTCATTGTCTTAATACTGTTAATCATAGGGAGTTTTAAAAATTTCAGGTTGCATTTGCAACAAATAACTAAATTAAATATATAGGCCTGAAGGTGTAATGTCTTTTGAAAACATGAAATCAAATTTTACCATTTTCATAAATTTTGTAAACTATTGTGCACATATTAAATGTCTCCAAAGGTCATTTTTAAAATAGATACCATTATGTATCCATGACTTATATCGCAGATTGAAATAGTTGGTATTTATTGGCTAATGGCAACAAAGAATGATTACGTTTTATAATGATGAATATCATAATTATCTTGATTTGATCATCACACATTGTACACAGGTATTGATTTTTAACTGCATACCCTACAAATATGTAGAATCAATTAAGTTTCAATAAAAAATAAAAAATTTTTAATTTTAATAAAAAGTTTTTTAACCTGGGTACTAAATTTCAATATTTGTTCAAGTTTTTGGTATATTGATGAATTTGTTCACTAAACATTTTCACATGAGATTCTGATATTAATGGCATGTCTTGTGTTAACCGTATGGTTTTTGTTCATGATTTTTCTTAACTTAGTTTCTTTCCTAACTATTATTTGAAGTGTCTCTGGAATGTAAGATTTTTTTCATTCACATCTTTTTCTTTGTTTTCAAACTTTTTCCTTCAGAAATTTCAGTTAGTGTTTTTGTTGGCAACTGTAGTTCCATTCACTAGGCAAATACTGTTAATCATTAAGTGTAACTTAAATACTTGTACGTTTTCTAGAAACAATTGCTCAGTGACTTCCAATCATTGTTGAGATAGCTGTGGTCTATCACATTGAGGTCATTCATCAGGTGATGCTGCTAGTTATTCCAGAATCACTTTGATTTGTTCTCAAGCAGCGTTTGGCAGTGAGAGGTCTTTGAATGAATAGAAAAAATGATAACAATAATAAATATATATTCTTAAGAAGTGGCAGTTTAATAGTTTCCCTAGCCCAGATGCAGTATATTTTAAAGGGACTGAAAGTGAAATTTCATATGTGTGATTCTGCGTTTTTATCCTTTAGTACTTTAGAGTCATTGAGTGAATTTTTTTTTACTGTATTTTTACACATTTTCCTGTGCAATGGGAATTTTAAAAAATCTTTCCAAGAGTTGCAGTTTGTCTTAATTTCATGATAATTATCTTACAAATTACATTCTAAAGTGGTATTTCTTTGATTGAAAAAAGTTTTTAAATTTTGGCTATGAGCTTAAAATTGTTTAAATGTGATTTTCATAATGAAATTAGTGAAAGGAAGTCTTCTTTTGCTTTTACAGGAATGCTAACAGGAATGAATGAAACATCTACAGTGATCATTACTGCACCACAGAATTTCACTCCCTCTGTGATCCTTCAGAAGGTTGTAAATGTAGCCAACGTAGGTGTAGTCCCTTCTGGCCAAGATAATATACATAGGTAGGTTGAGTAACACATGGTGTGGAGGTAACTTGTATAGGTATGAATATATAACTTTAATTCATTGTTTTCTTTGGAAATAATAACCTGTATAATATATGCCCTCCCTTTTTTTTTTCTGATGGTATATTTGGTTCATTAGTTGACTTAAGGTCCTCTTCCCCATTTTATACCATTCTTATCACGCTGGTCATTCCTGAAAGATACACAGAGTATATCCACATTTTGTAATATCTTGGCAATTTGGAGAGATAACTTTTATGAGGTGGTTGATAGTTTATTTTATTTCACTGGATTCCATGAATTTCCAGGAAGAACTATCTTATAAAGCAGTGGATTTGGACGTTGGTTTTTTTTTTTTTTTTTGAACAGTAAGGGGATCGCAACCCTTGGCACGGTGTCACCTGCACCACACTCAGCCAGTGAGGGTGCCGGCCATCCCTATGTAGGATCCGAACCCGCGGCCTCGGCGCCACCAGCGCCGCACTCTCCCGAGTGAGCCACGGGGCCAGCCCTGGACTTTTTTAATTGAAAGGGAGGAAGTTTGGGTTCTACATACAAATTTCATTTTGACAGCAGTCCCGTAAAGCTGGTTGCAGTTAATAAAAAGCTGTTAGACAACCAACGTGGGACTAAATGCAGCATCTGTTTCTTAGACCAGGAATATCTTTACCACCAAACATCTGAAGCATGAGATCCAAGTCATTTGTTCTCTAAAAGGCAGCCGAAAATGTGATTAATACGTTTGCCCTCTTTGTCTGCCAGTGGCTTTAAATGAAAGTGAAGATAAAAATAATAATCCCTCAACCATGTGGTTGCCTACTCCTCTGTGAACTTAAGGGAATTCATTGCAAACCATCTCATGATATACTTCTGCCATTAAAAAATCTACACGCTGTATTTTGTGTAACCTTTCTTATATAACTATCATTTATAGAAAATAAATTTAGAATCAAGGGGAAGGCCATCAGACAGTCCTTTAAGAAAAAAAATTTTCAGTTATCACAGGAGTGGGATAAGTTCCATGTAGAAAGTGCTACAGGTGATTTGGGTTTTAGACCTAGCTCTGCCATTATTAGGCTTGGTAATCTTGGGCAAATTATAACTTCTCCCTGTGGGCTTTAAGTTCCTCATCTGTTTGGAAATGGGTGTCAGGGGAAAAATGGGAGATTGGAATGAGATTCTTTAGTATCTATGGAAGGACACTGGACTTGACATCAGAAGAACTGATCTGCCATTGTTCAGAGTTGCCTAACTTCATGTACTAATCGTGACAGAGTGAGAACTGTTTGTTAGTCAAAAAATAGATTTACCTTGTACTTTTTTTTAGAGAGAGTGAGTTTAGGATTTTTAAAACACCAACTATGAAAAGCATTTTGACTAATAGTATTTTAAGAGATTAAAAATTTCAATATGATGAATTACCCTTGGCTGGCCTATATTCTGTTTAATTGTTCAGGATTTTTTTTTTCTGAGAGGACTTTTTGTAAGCATTTGTGTATTCTTTCTAACCATTTAATGGATAAAGTTCCTATTGCCTTGTTTTGGAATAGTTTATTTCTCCTATTCTTCAAAATTGAAATTTCTTTTACATTAAATACCAGGTAAAGAAATAATAGAAGAATCATCTAAGAAAAAGTAAACCTTTATTAATATTCAGGAGTATGTAATGGTATAAAGAAGAAATGTTAATTGAACACTTAATACAAAATGGTTTCAAACACATCAACAGAAAATGGCCCCCATTAAGAAAAAGTCAATTAAAAGAGCACAAGTTTTATGAAATTCGCTTCAAAAACCAGTAGTGTTTCTTATGTAGTTAACACTTTTAAAGCTCAATTAATAAAGCATATCTACTGTGAGATTATATGACATTTAGTTTTGATTTTCTAAATGAGTGGTAAGATCAGAAGGGCAAAGAGTATACTGTTGAAAGACTTAGTCTTACCTTTGCGTCTTGCTATTTGAAAAAGCTGCTCTTTGAGAACAGAACAATCTTGTTGAGATCTACAAAGTTTTGGTCATTGTGTCAATCTGCTATTTTCCAAATTACAGTTACCACCTGATAAGGAGTAATACAGAAATGAGAAGTTCCATTATCATCAAAAAGCATTTATTAAATGTGTGGCTGAATATCTTCATTTCCTGTTAGATATTCATATTAAAATATGAGATATACTATACATTATTAAAATCTTGAAGCTATTATTTAAGACAATACTAATAAATCGATACATAAATAAAGTATATACAAAGGGCAGAATGGACGGCATTAAACCAGTATATGAATGAACTGCGAAAGGAAAAGGTCAAGATTTAATGTGTTTTAATGGAGATTAGAGGAATTAGCTATGGGAATCCTAGGTTCATGCAAGGCCAGGAAAAATTTCTTGTGCCCTCTGAGAAAAATCAAGTAATGATTTATGATGGAAGTTCAGATTTAACAATAAAGAAACTAAGGGGCATTTGCTTGTATTTTTTTTTCTTTTGATGGCTGGCTTATATGGGGATCCGAACGCATGACCTTGGAGATATAAGGCTGTGCTCTAACCAACTGAGCTGCATTTGCTTTTCTTAGCAAGGTCACTTGTCCTCCGATAGCTAATGAGTAGTACAGTGGCCAAAAAGCAGAAAATGAAAAATCTATAGCTCCAAAATCACTAAGGTTTTTCTATCCAAAAGAATCACGTGGCAGTTTATGTAAAACTCATATTCCTGGAGCCTGCCCCCCAAAACTGAGCTTTAGTACACCTGGGACAGGGCCCAGGAATCTGCATTTTAGCCAGGACTCCAAGCGGTTGTAAGGCAGCTGTTCCAAGTCCCCAGTTTAAGGTTGCCCCAAGTTATCAAGAGTTAATGATAGCCACGACATATCTTAAAATATTTTTCTTATGTTTATTTATTGCCTTCTTTATAGATTAGTCATTAAGGGATACCAGTAGGTGAGGTGTTTGATTTAGTTTTTTCTTATATCTCTCCCAGTGTGCTCCTAAAGATAGTATGTTATTAATTATGGTGGTACATTACACTGGTGTCTGTAAAACAGACTTAGACCGTAAGTAAAAATTTGTCTTTCAGCAGTCTCAACCATTTCACATTGTAACCCGTATTCAAGAATTGTGACATTTGTATACAGTAGTGTTGTTGAAAAGAGTTGTCATACTCCCTACTCATTTTTCCCTTTCACAAACAACAGTTTGACCCTATAAGGGGAAAATGTAATATTTGAGTGAAGACAGATTCCTTGTCTCTGCCATGATTCTATTGTACTTCTTATCTTATTCAGTAAGACCTTAGAGCAGCTTTCATTATTAACTTGTATTCAGTACGTATATTTCTCCCCCCCCCCCCCCCCCCCCCCCCCCCCCCCCCCCCCCCCCCCCCCCCCCCCCCCCCCCCCCCCCCCCCCCCCCCCCCCCCCCCCCCCCCCCCCCCC